>NW_005194698.1:206984-258347 GCF_000372725.1 Emiliania huxleyi CCMP1516
GTCTGTATGGCAATCGAGGCTGCCTTCCCCACTACCTGTAGTTCACTCGTCACCTCTCCCGCGAGGTCCCTTCTCTTTCTTTCGGGTATGGAGTCCGTGAGTGCGGGTAGCGTGCAGGCAATCACGGGTGCTATTTTGTCGTACTCCTCTTCGGCGAGCGCCCCAAATCTAGACCCTTTCGCCTTTAAGGAGGCTTCCCTCGCTCGTCTCAGGAATGTGGCGGTGTCTATCGTGTTGTGCGAGGGAGTTTTGTTGTAAAATTCTTTATCGGTCGGCTCTAAGCTTAGGCGGTGCGCTCGCTGAGCAGTCGGTGCTCTCGCCGCCTCATGTGCTCGCTCGTGACCCTGGCCGTCGCAGCAGTGGCACTGCGCGCCGGGCCAATACCTGCTCTTCCGCGGCCCGTAACTTTGGCGGCCGATGCGCGTGTCAAGCATGTCGCTGCGGTCGCTCTACACCCGCTGCAGCCAGTGGTGGCCCGGCCATCTGGCCTGTCCGGCCTGCGCTGTGGCCGCTGTGGCCGTCCCGTGCTGTCAGCGGCGCCCGCAAAGAAGGTCAAGACACCATGGAAGACCCTCCTCTCCCTGTGCAAGCCCGACGCCGCTCCGCTCGTGACGGCGTTCGTGTGCCTCGCCGTCGCCGCGTCGGGCGACGCTTTGCTGCCTGCCCTGCAGGGCGCAGCGCTCAACGCGGCGCTTGGGCTCGGCACGGACGCCGCGGGCTCTCTCGCTCCGCTGCGGCCCGCCCTCGTCCGCCTCGCCGCGGTCGGGCTTGGCACAGCCGTGTTCACCGGCATCCGCGGCTTTTGCTTCTGGGTGTGCGGCGCGCGGCTGGTGGCGCGGCTGCGTGCGACGCTCTTCGACGCGCTGCTCGCTCAGCCGCAGGCCTTGCACGACAAGCATAGCCGCTGTTGATCCATGTCTCGACTCTTGCTCTCATCGCCACCCTCGTTGCCCAGGCGTTCCACGACGAGCAAGGCCCTGGCGACCTGTCGACGCGCCTCGCCACTGACTGCGTCAAGCTGGGAGACGTGCTCTCGCTCAACGTCAACATCGTGCTGCGGCAGGTGCAGCTCTCCCTCCCCTCACAGTCGCAGTGGTGTGTGCTGACCTCATGCTGACCTCATGCCGGCCTCGCTGTTCATGCTGGCTGTTCCTGCTGACCACGTTGGCCTCATTCGTCGAGTGTGTCGGGACCTCACTCGGCGCAGGTGCTGCAGTCCCTCGCGGGCATGGCGGTCGTGCTGCGGCTGAGCGGCCGCCTGGCGCTGCTCGTCGTCGCGGGCGTGCTGCTGCGGTCTCTCTTCGCACACTTCTACTCGATGGCAGCTCGCCGACTCTCCCAGGCGCACCTCCTCTCTCCTCCTCCCCTCCTCCTCTCCTCTCTCCTCTCCCCCCCCCACCTCAACCTCCTCGCCCTACTCCCCCCCCAGGCGCAGCAGGACCGGCTCGCAGCTTCGTCTGGCGTGGCGGAGCAGTGTTTCTCGCTCATCAAGCTCGTCCGGTACACTCCCTGCAGACCACTCAGACGGTCTCCTAGTCCTCTCCCAGCGCTTCTCCTCCATCAAGCGCGCCCGGTCATACCTCGAGATGAATATAGAAGAGAAGCTTCTCACGCAAGGCTCTCTGGCGCCACTTTCCATGAACCTTCTCGGAACCGTCTCCCAGGTCGCACGGCAGCCAGCGGAGCGAGCGGCGGCGGTGCGGGCAGCAGCAGGAAGGCTTGCCTCCCCTCGCGTTTATCTCTCCACGGCTGCGTGTGTGCATACGCATAGGTACGGGCAGCAGCTGGACGGCTTGCTGCGGCTGCAGACCGAGTACGGCGCCATCTACGGCTGCTCGCGTGTCTTCAACGGCGAACCACAACGCCGCGCTCGTCGTGGGCAGGATGGCCGTGACAGGTCTCGGACATATCCCGCAGGCGCCGTCAACGCCGCCCTCAACGTGGCCGTCCTCGCTGGCGGCGCCGCGCTTGTGGCGGCGGGCGTGCTGCCCCGCGAGGCGCTCTCCTACCCTCGCCTCCCTCTCTTCCTCTCCTTTCTTCGCTTCCTCTCTTCCGTCTCGCCTCTTCCTCTCCCCTCGCCCCTGCCCACCCTCCTCCTCCCGCGCCGCCGCCGCGAGGCGCTCACCTCCTTCGTCCTCTACGTCGCCTTCATCTCGGACGCGTCGAGCGACGTGCCCGGCCAGCCAGCCTCCCCCGCCCGCCAGCCGACATGTCCACGACACGTCCGCGAGCTCGCCCGCACACAGGTGCTCGACCAGTGGAGCCGCATCCAGGAGGCGCTCGGCGCGGCGACGGAGGCGCACGACACCTCACGCACGCACACGCACACGCCCGCGCACGCGCACTCGCCGCACGCGCACACACCGCACGCGCACGCGCACCACACACACACACACACACACACACACACACACACACACACACACACACACACACACACACACACACACACACACAGACACACGCACAGTCTCCCCTCCCCCCCCCCCCCCCGGCCCTCTCGCGCACACGCCACCGACAGCGGGGCGCCTCTCTCCCGCCAGGTCTTCGACTACCTCGAGCCGCGCGCGCTCGACCTCTCGAACACCACCGCGCCGCAGCCCGCCCCGCAGCCCGCCGACGCCGACGCCGCGGCATCGCCGCCTCCGCCCCTCCCCCTCTCCTCTGGCTCCTCGGGCTCGCCGCGCGGGTCGCTCGAGTTCGTCGACGTCGACTTTGCCTACCCCTCGCGGCAAAGTCGCCCCGTCCTCCGCTCCCTCTCCCTCCGCGTGCCTGCCGGCCGCCGCGCCGTCCTCGTGGCTGCATGTGCCTCAGGACGCGTCCGTGACGTGTCCGAGACATGTCCCGTGTAGGCCGCCGCACCGCCATCCTGGGCGGCTCCGGCTCGGGAAAGTCGACGCTCTTCGCGCTCGCGCTCCGCTTCTACGTGCCTTCGTCCGGCCGCGTCCTGCTCGACGGCGCCGACGTGGCCCGGATGGGCGAGGCGGACCTGCGTCGCCGGACCGCGTGGGTGCAGCAGGAGCCCCCGCTCTTCCCCAACATCACCATCCGCGACAACATCGCGTACGGGCTTGCCGACTGCTCGATGGACGCCGTCGAGGAGGCGGCCCGCGAGGCAAACGCGTTCGACTTCATCGCGGCGCTGCCGAGCGGCTTCGAGACGCGGATCGGCGCTGCCGGCGCCTCCCTCTCCGGCGGGCAAAAGCAGCGCATCGCGCTGGCGAGGGCGCTCGTGCGCGACCCGGCGCTGCTGCTGCTCGACGAGGCGACGAGCGCGCTCGACCCGCAGGCGGAGGCGATCGCAGAGGCAGCCATCGCCCGCCTAGTACCACACCTCCAAAGTATCGAGTCCAGTGTGGGTTCAGTCCCGTGGGTGGTGTGGTACTAGGCGGCCATCGCCCGCGCGGCAGGCGAGAGCCAGCCTTGCTCGCCCTCCCAACCCCCTCTCCCATCGCCACCGCTGCCTCACCCCTTCCACTGCACACACCCCTCGCCGACTGCACGCACCCCCCCCCCCCCCCCCCTGCCTGCCCCTGCCTGCCAGCCTTGCTCGCGCCGCGCTGACTGCTCTTCCCCTCCCCCGCCCCCCGCCCCTTGCCTCGCCCAGCAGGCGACCGGACGGTCCTCTTCACCACGCACAAGGTCTCGCAGGCGCGGCAGGCGGACCACATCGTCGTGGTGTCGCACGGCGCCATCGTCGAGGAGGGGACGCACGACGCCCTCCTCCGCCGCAACGGCGCCTACGCGGAGCTCGTGCGCGTCGGCGATGGGCTGAGCGACGCAGAGACGTCAGAGGTGGTCGACTCGGCGCTGGGCGTGGCGGACGCTGCAGCGGCTGTGTGAGTGGGGAGTGAGGGCCGAGACTGAGGACCAGAGAAGGAGAGCCGTACTGTACCGCGGCGGGATCTCGGGGTCGCATGTGTGGGCATGTTCTTCTGAGGTACGCTCAAACTTTACTGAGACCGAGCCGCATAAAGTGCATAGTAAGAGCCGTACACCGAAAACAAAGATGTTCCATCGTGTATAGCCGCCAATTCCGCCTTGATTCCTAAATTTGGGACGCTGCGGCCGCCCGCGATCAACCTTTCCATAAACGATGAAAAACGGCGGGGGGGCGGCTCGTCCCGCTCCTAAATAAGTCCAACAAGCACCTGTCTGTGGCGGCTCGCTGATGCTGCGTAACCTGGCGATGAGCCTGCTGGCCCTGCACATCGCGACGCCTGCGCTAGCCGATAACGGCGCCTCGGGCCGCCTGCGGGCGGACCTCCTCGTCTCATACGACAAAGGAGCATATCCGTGGGAATTTGCTTGGGAAGCGGCGCTGGCCGACGGGGGGGAGCGGTCGGGCTTGAAGGTGGAAATGGGCATCAACTTCCACCGGGTGCACTCTGTGGACGTAGTCAACCACGCCACCGACTTAATCGTGTGGTACCGGCTGCGGTGGCATGACCCGCGGCTGGCGTGGAACGCCTCGCAGTACGGTGGCCTCGCAACGCTGCAACTGTGGGTCGGCGACGGCGCCTCGTCCGACGTCTCGTCCGACATTTGGACGCCCGACATGACCCTGTGGAACCAGGGCGAGTCGATGCAGACCTCGCTCTCCAACGCCTTCGCGAGTGTATCGAGCGACGGCACCGTCTTCTGGTCACGGCCCGGCCACCTCCGCCCCACTTGCAAGTTCGTAGGACTCGACCGCTTCCCGTTCGACGAGCTGGGATGCACGATGGAGTTTGGCAGCTGGAGCTTCAGGCCGACCAACCTCGAGGAGTACAGAGAGATACGGCGATTGCCTCACGATGCGGTTGTGTGAGTAGCGGCCTCTACCTCCGCCCCGTCAAGATGGGCGACGGCTTCAGCATTGGAGGCTCCGAGACCGCGGGCGAGTCCTTCCAGGAGTTTTCGCTCGAGGGCGTCGAATGCCGCGATAAAGTCTACCCGCCTTACCCCGGCGACCCAGAGAACGACTGGCCTGTCCTCCTCTACGAGGTGCAGAAGCCACTGCTAGTCCACTGCACACCTCGGCAAGCACGACTGGCGCGCACGCACTCTCTCTCTCGCGTGCTCTGCAGGTCGTGTTCAAGCGGGCTTGGCAGCCGTACACCCGCGGCTACATCGCGTTGAACGCGCGGCGCAAAGCGCCCGACAGCCATGCACCGCTGGGCATCCAAACACACACTCTCCCCACCGCTCGCTGCCGCAGGTGGTGCTCAACTTCATCGGCTTCCTCTGCTTCAGCGTCCCGCCCCAGTGCGGCGAGCGGCTCGGCCTCGGCATCACGGCGCTGTTCTCTCCTGCCGTGCGGTGCGTGGTGCGGAGGGGCATCCTCGAGCTTTTTCAGAACCAATCCTAGGCGCTGCTCGCCGCCGTGGCGTCCGACTTTGTCATCAACGGCAAGCTCCCGGCTGCATCCGAAATGACATGGTCCGCGCCATGCCAAGCGTCTCTCGCTCCTGGCAAGACCCTCAGACCCTTACCTTTCTCGGACCCTGCTATGCTAGGTTTGCACAGTTCTCCGCCTTCAGGTGTGCACGCCGCGGGGACCGCCTTCCAGGGTGTTTAGCTCCCACTCACCCACCGCACCCCCTGCTCCAGCCTCGCCTACGCCACGTTGGTGCTCGCCGAATCATGCATCGTCATCAGCCTCTACCACAAGACCTCCAAGTCGCTCCTGCCACCCTTTCTGCGCTGGGCGAGCCGATGCGCGGCGGCAGTGGCAGGTCAAAAAGCAGAGGCCCCACCCCGCGCAGTTAGCAAAGCCGGCGACAGTGTCCCGGAGCTTTCGCAGCGCGATGCCAACGACAGTTACGAGATCAAGCCTGACGAGGCCGAGATCAAGCGTTACGAGGCCGAGATCAAGCGCATCAACGGTAAGTGGCAGCGGATCGCCTTCGCCATCGACGAGGTGTCGCGGTGGGTGGTGCCCCTATCGTACGCCGTCGGACTCGCCTGCCTGCTCGGCGGGGTCTAGAAGCCCGCTAGTAGTCGCTCGGCCAGCCGCTCCCTCGGCCTCCACCCTCTCGGAGATTTGTCCTTGTGGTCCAGCGCGGGCGCTCTCGCACACTCCCCCCCCCCCCCCACACACAGAGACTCTGAGGGACGTCTCGGACGATGGGAGACCGGCACAGATCGCCACCACACATGGGTTTGTCTCCTCCGTTGCCACACAGGGATTTCAAAGGGAAAAGGATGTGCGTCACTACGTGCATCACCGTGTTTGTAGGATGTAGTCTCGCGTTTGTGCGCCGTTTGTGCCGCGTCCCGTGCCCCCGAGTTCATTTTAACAAGAAAAGGATGTAGGTGCCGTATCCCAGAAAGAAGGGGAGACCTCGTCGTCATCGTCGGCCTGGCGAAGCAGCCGCAGTTCAACGGCCGGCGGGGGACGGTCATCGGCGGCTTCGAGCCGGAAGGCGGCCGCTACCCTGTGGAGGTCGAGCTGCTGGCCGGAGAGGTGAAGCGGTTGAAGATCAAGATGAACAACCTGCGCTCCCGGTCGAGGGAGGAGGACGAGGGCGGAGCCGATGCCGGCGGCGACGACATGCTTGCCGGGACGCCAAGTGCTCCGCCCGCCGGCGGCAACGCGAGTGCGGGCGGCGGTGGCGGCGGCGCTGCTGCCGCCGTGCCAGCAGGTGGCCCTGCTGCTCCTGTCGGCGCTGCTACCGCTGGCAGCGCTGCCACCGCTGGCGGCGCTACCATCCATGCCGTCGCCTTTCCCGGCGGCGGCGCTGTCGTGGGCGGCGAGTTTGGCCCAGCTGTCATGCAGCAGCTGTTGCAGCAGATGCCGGGGCCAAACGCGTTCGTGCCGCCGCCCGGCCTGGCGGAGGCGGTGTCACAGCGCATGACGCAGCGTATGGCCGGACACCAGGGGCAGCTGAGCGCGGAAACCGTGGTCACGCAGATGGCTGCGGTTCTCGAAGAGATGCGGATCCTCCCACCGCCCGATGGAACGTGAGCGTCCGTTGCGACTGGCCTGAAGGAAGGCGAAGCTGTCGTGACCGCCGCAGGTAGGCGCCTCGTCGTTAGCACGTTAGCAGCTCCTCGCACTTGCCGCATCCGATCCTGTCTACTACGTCGCGACGCACTCCCTCGCCCCTTCGCATGGGGGCGTGATGTGTACTCTCGGCCCAGCACTCTTGCGCGCCGCTCGCAACTGTCGCTTTCTGGCATGCACTCTGGTGTCTCGTCAATGTGTACCTGTCATGTCTACGTTCTCTCTCTAACCTGCTCTCGCGGTCCGGACTGTCTGTGTTGTACTGTGTTGTGTTATATGTTCGAGGGACGAGAGCTTCGACGCCCCCGACGATGACGTGTATCGATATGTGTACACGAGCTACGAGCAACGTTTACGGAAGTTCCGAACGTCGTTGGCAACGAGGGGACCGTGTGGTGTGGTGTCTCGTCCGTGTGTGTGGGTATCGTATGGTAAATAATTAGTTTAATACGGCTGCGCGTGATGTCGCTTGTCCCGATAGCGATACGCGATAGGAAGAGTGAACGGAAACATTATCCTCGAGAACATATATGTCTTCATGCCTTGTTGTGCGCCTCTCTCAGCTCTCGCCTCTCGCTGGGGTCGCACTGGGTGGGGAGAGTCGGACTCTCCCCGTCGCGCGTGTGCGTGTACCGTAGCAGCGTATCTCGTCTCTCGAGAGAGGCGGCAGAGACATGGCCCCCTAGGCAATCTGTGCCTCAGGAGGACCTGCGGCAGCTGCGGCTGCGCGACGTTCTGCCGTCACTAGCGCTCAGACCTTGCCGGCTGCTCGCGCACTCCGCACCCCGCCCTCCCTACCGTCGGCGGTCGTCGCGCCGGTCGTCGTAGCGGTCCTCCTCCCTCCGGTCGTAGTCCCTCTCCCGCCTACAAAGTGCGAGGCGCGCCGCCGCGTCTAAAGGACGAGGGCGTGGGGAGAGGTCGAGGCCGACCCCGCGGTGGCCGCGCCGGTCGCGCCGGTCGCGATCGCCATCGCGATCCCTCCGATCGCGCCGTCCCTCGTCGCGGTCGTCCCGCTCCCGGCGCCGCCTACTCCGGGCTCGAGGTACTGTCGGCGGGGCGAGGGCGCGGGGCTCGCCGCCGCCACGCCCCGGCGCCTCTTGTCTCTGTCGCGCTCTCTGTCGCGGTCTCGGTCGCGGTCTCTGTCTCGGTCGCGGCTCGAGGAGCGATCGCGCCGCCTCCGCTCCCCGCCCTCCTTGCCCCGCCCCGCCGGCTCCGCGCCATTCGCCTCCCCGCCGCCCGCGCCGCCGCCCGGGCTAGCGTCGCTGCTCGCACGCTCCTTGGCAGCGGCGGCGGCGGCGGCGGCGGCCATCGCCTTCTCGCGCAGCTCGCGCTCCCGCTCTGCGCCGGGCGACGGGAGGTCGCCACCCGGGAGGTCGCCACCGCCGCCCGCTCCCGGCGGCGCGGCGGCGGGCGGCGCGGTGGCGGTTGGCGGGGCGGCGGGCGGCGGCGCGGCGGCGGGCGGCGGCGGCGCGGCTGGCGGCGCGGCTGGCGGGGCGGCTGGCTTGGGCGGCGGGTCTAGCTTGACGAAGCGGGCGCGGGGCCGCATGTAGAGGTCCTGGGGGGAGGGAGAGGGGGGGGGGGGGGTCTCCCGGTGAAGCGAGTGTGCGTGTGTGTGCGTGTGTGTGTGTGCGTGTGTGCGTGTGTGCGTGTGTGCTGCGGCTCGCGCGCGCCGTGACCATCTGCACGACCGCGTCCATGTCTTGCCTGCAGGAGGGCCCAGAGCAGGCTCAGAGCAGGCTCAGAGACTGGGGCTCTCGCCCCCCCCCCCCCCCCCCCTTCGCCTCTGCGTGTCGAAGAGCTCCCACCAGGGCGGCGACGCGTCCTGCGGCGGCGAGGGGCGGCGAGGGTGGAGGCGGAGGGAAGGGGCGCGGCACGGCGCCAGGGCGGAGGTTTGCCGACGGAAGGCGGATGCCTACAGGTAGGGTCGAGGGCAGGGTCGGGGGACGGGCGAGGGGCGGAGAGGCTCTGCCGGCGCCAAAGGCTGCCCAGCGTGCGCGCGGCAAACCAGATCGCGGCGCAGCAGATCGCCTGTGCAGGGGGGGGGCGGGGGTGTGAACAGCGTCTCGTCGCCGCGGGCTCACCGGCGCGGCGGGTCCGCCTCGGGCGCGAACTTGATGCACGCGTCCGTACGCTGCGAGTCGTTGATGAAGTTCCAGGCCGCCTGCAGGGAGGGAGAGCGGGGGCAGAGGTGAGGGAGAGCGGGGGCAGAGGCGCGGTCCCCTCCGTATGCCGCCAGCCGAGGGAGGAGCCAGGGCGCTCGCGGAGGGAGGGGAGCGCGGGGGCGGTGGTGGCGGTGGGGTGCGTGTGCGTGTCTGAGGCCGCTCCGTCGGTCTGTCTCTCTCGTGCAGTCAGCCAGTCGCCTGCGCGAGCGCGTGCTCTTGCTCCTTTGACGGCGCGAGGAGCTTGACGTAGTTGAGGATGAACTTGTGCGGGTGCTCGCTGTAGAGGATGAAGCCGAGCTCCTTGAGGATCTCGCGCTCCGCGCGGATCAGCTTGTCCTTCAGGTTGGCGTAGTCCTGCGAGAAGATGTCGAGCGGCACCGGCCGCTTGCCCGCGCGCTTGCTGAGTAGGTGCTGGAAGCAGCCGAGCACATCGCGCACTTTGCGCGGGCACTCCTCCACCTTGGTGGCGAGGAACAGCGCGCCCGTCGCCACGTGACGCACGTCGAACCGCCGCATTGACCGGCGCGCGTAGAAGCGGTGGAACATCACCTGCGCCGTCGCTATCCCGACCTGCGGCAGCGCGAGCATGATGCCCATCTGCTGGATGAGCTCGCACCCGTACACGCGCTGGCCGTTTATCGTGTCGTCGCTCTCCGCGTCCGGAGCCGGCGCGGTGGTCATTGCCTCGGCGAGCAGCGAGCGGCGAGGGGCCGCCGGAGCGATGCTTCACCGGCACTTGCACACACGCCGCTACCCGAGCTTCCTATTCACAGCCTTGGCTCCATCTTTTCGAGCTAGTGAGCGCCCGCCTCTCCAGTCGTGTCCGGTACCACGCTGACCGGCCACCTGGTCGTACGCGCGTGGCGATGCCGGTGCTGCTCCGGCAGCCGAAGCACGAGACGAGCGCGTGGTCGCGCCCGGTCGCACTGCTGAGCCCTGGTCTGACAGCCTGACAGCAAACCCCGGACAGCGCCTGACAGTGCCCGACAGCCTGACAGCGCTGACAGCACTTCCTCCGACAGTCTGACAGCACGTATCTGACAGCCTGACAGCAGAGCCTGACATCAGAGGCGTCCCGTCGCTGTCAGGCCCTAACGTGACAGCCTGACAGCTGCCCGACACAGCCCGACAGCACACAGCGGCCTGACAGCAGCGCTGACAGCCCGACAGCCCGACCAGCCCGACAGCAGCACAGACCGTACTCAGGCCGTGCAGCCTCTTTCTTGTGTCCCATGAGGGTATAGCAAAACTATTACATGCAAAGACATGTGCATGTGGTCCGCGCCTTCGATTCTGTGGAGTCCGCGCCAACCTCTGTGCACAGACCGGCTTCTTCAAGCAGCCGTGCTTGCACTTTCCTCTGGCTGACACCTATATGTCCAGGGTGGCGCGTTGCTGGAGGAGCCGGGAGAGAAGGAGGATGATCAAACGGCACACCCGATGCTGAGCCGGCCGAGCTGATCGCCATGGGCGCACAGGATGCTGCAGATGCCGAGGCCGTGCTGAACCAGCTGATGCGGACGGGGGCCAACGTGGCGCCTCCAACCGGCGGCGAGGAGGGCAGCAGCGCAGAGTTTTTTGAGGAGATCCGTAAGCTGCTGGCAGATTTCAACGTCTCCATCCAGGAGGAGTCAAAGGATCGCAAGCTCCGCTTCCACGTCAAGCGGCTCATCAAGTCCCATCAGCAGCGAGGCGAGGATGTGGATGAGGATGATGATGACGGTGACCACGCCCTTGCCGCCTGTCACACACACACATAAGACGTGCATTCTCATCTCTCCCTCTTCTCTTTCTCTCCGCAGTTGCGGTGCTCTTCACCATGGAGGACAGCTCCAAGGTCTTTGCCATTGGCAACATCGAGCAGGTGGCCGTCGCCGACGGCACGGTAGACGCGCGCCGCGCCACTGGCAGCTCGAGCGCAGAGTACCTGCGCCAGCTCTCGATGAGTCAGCGCAGCAACGCTACGGGGTCTTCATCAACGACCCCAAGGGCCTCTTTATCCTCCGGTGGTACCGTGAGGTGAAGGGTGACGGGACCCCCCCAGACGGCCCGCGCTACCAGAACAGAGCGTGCAAGTACTACAAGCTGACGAGCGACAACGATGGGGAGGCCTTCCGCTGGACCAGCAACTACCAGATCATCAGCAAGGTGTACCTGAAGAAGCACTCCCCCCTGCCTCTCTGCTATTCTCTCAGTGCGGCAGACAAGAAGATGGTGACGTCCACCATGAAAAAGATGGTGGGACCGGGAGGCAGAGTAGAGGCTAGAGTATGTATGTGTAGTAGAGTCCTGCTGGTCTCCTCTTGATAATGTCATAAGTGTGGCTGGTGTGTGTCAGAGCCTGACAGCACCCCGACAGCACCACCTGACAGCACCTGACAGCAACAGCCCAACGTCCGACAGCAGCAGCAGCCTGACAGCTCTGACAGCTCCGACAGCGTCTGACAGCAACACCCGACAGCTCCGACAGCACCCGACAGCTACAGATCCCCTCTGATGTCAGACACGCACCCGACAGCACCCGACAGCACTGACAGCACCCGACAGCTGGTCTGACAGAGGCACCTGACAGTGCCTGACAGCTGCCCGACAGCCCGACAGATGACAGCACCTGACAGCCTGACAGCCAGGGCTCAGTCGCACTGCCAGACCCGCCGCCGCCGAACCACCAGACGCAGACGGGAGCAGCAACAGTTGCAGGGGGGGGAGGGGGGGTCCTCGTTCCTCGAGGGGGGGGGTCTAAGCTGCCGCGCTCCTGTCCGAGAAGCACGTGACAGCCATCATGCCCACGTAGCGCTCAGAGGCACGACGATTAAAAACTTAATTGTGAAATGTTTCTCATAAATTCTCATTAGAAAACACATCGGGGAAGTGATAAAGAGTGTGTGAATCCATACGGGCTAGTGCCATTTCACTCTGACACGCTAATCTTGAAAACGTCTCCAACGGAGCTCCGTGTTGCTTCCAGCGCCCTCCCCCGCGCTCCCTGCGACCATGGCCGATGATCCTAGGAAGAGAGGTCATCTGGCTACCGCGAGAGCGACCCAACTCGTCGACATCGTCCGATGATGGTGCCGCAAAGTCAGCCTTCGGAGGCTATCGTGGGGTCGAGCCGGCAGTAGCCGTGACATGTGGTTCCACCACCCCTCGTAGGCTTTGCCTCTGACCGCCACCGTTCCCAGGCTGCCTAATGGGATGGAAAGGAAGGCTCGGCGAGCGTATAGAAGCGTGCTCGACCTCGTCGTGGCAACCTGTACGGCAGCGCTGGTAGGCGCGATGAGCGTCGTGCCACCTGACCCGAGACGGGTCGCAGGCGTCGTACCGAGCGCGTCGAGACCATGTCATGATGTGATCTGCACGGGTGAGTCACGTCGGCGTCAAAGGAGCGACGTGCGACCTGTCAGAGCTTGATCTCCGATCTCAGCGACGTCGAGTCGTCTCCGGCGCGCAACAAATGTACCTCCCCGCAGGACGCTTGCGTGACTCAGGGGACTCGCAGCTGCCTCTGGAAGGCACCGAGAGGTACAATAGTGCGCAAATGGTCAAAATCAAGGTTTTGTAACGCGAGCTGTGCCACAGAGTGAAATGGCACTAGCCACGACCGACCTGCGCGCGCCGCCTCTAGACGATCGCAGCTACCTCATCCGCTACGAGCCTCGCCACCAGCGCCGGTTGCTCCTGCACGACCAGGTGGTGGCTCGCCCCTGGCAGTCGGACCACGCCCGCGCGCAGCGTCTGCGCGACGAGCGAGTAGGCGGCGGGACCGCTGCCCGGCAGCAGCAACGGCGAGAAGCGCGACGCGGAGCAGGTGACGAGCGTGACGGCGGCGCCTCCGTCGTACCCCGCCGCCACCTCGCTGGCGACGAGGGGCAGCCCGAGGCAGCGCGCCTCGGTGGCCGGGTCGCAGCAGAGCTCGACGCCGCCTCCCGGAGCGTCCCTCAGCGCGCCGCCGAGAAAGGCGTCGAGCGAGCGAGAGTCCCACCCGGCCGCCATGCGCGAGCCAAAGTGCTCCCGCGCGGCGGCCGCGCTCGGCCAGGCGCGGCGGCGCTGCGCCGCGGCGTTGGCTAGCGGGTTCAGCCCTGCGGAGGTGAGCAGGCGCGCGAGCCGGCCGACGGCGGCCGGGAAGATGGGCGGTTCAATGGCCGCCACGCGAGCAAGCGAGCCAGGCTGGCGCAGCTCGAGCGCAGCCAGCACGGCGCCGCCCATGGAGTGGCCCACTCCGACGGTGCGCGACGCCGGAGCGACAGCACGCAGCTCCGACTGAAGCACCTCCCGCGCCTCGGCCACGTGGTACTCGTCCCACCGCCCCGTCGGCGGAGACGATGTTGACGCGCCGTGGCCGGAGAAGTCGAGCGCAACCCACTCAACCCGGCGCGTCAGCAGCGGCGCAAGATCCTCCAGCACAGGCGCCCAGCACTCCTTGCTGAAGCCGAGGGCATGCGTCAGCACGAGCGCAACTGGCGCATCGCCGCTGCCGCTGTCGCTGTCGCCGCCGCCGCTATCGCCGCCGCCGCCGCCGCTGCTCCCACCAATGCTGCCGCGGGCTATAGAGAGCCCGCTACGTAGAGGGCGCACCAGCGAGCCGGGCCAGCGCGCCATGCCGCCAGTTGTGGACCGGCTCTCCTCGCTGCTGCGGTGTGAGAGGCCTCGCCCAATAAATAATTCCAGCCGCGCTGTGGGTTTCTTCTCGGAAAAGAGGAGGAGGAATCTCTGCACGCTCCTGCCATTCGAGGGATCTCACAAAAAAACAAAAAAATATACAAGTGCTCAGTGCGGTAGATCGGTCAGTCGGGGCGCGTGAGCCGGACTTGTGAGCCGGACGGCTTTCATTTCTCTCTGCGTTGTTGAGCCAGGACTCAACATACTCGTTCTGTTGCCATCCCAATCTGTCACTCCCCTTTCTCCCGGCCGGGGTGGGGCGCGCGCGGGGGCGGCGGGTGTGCGGCGAGTGTGCGCGGGATGTCTGTGGGCCCGAGAGCGATATGCCCTGTCCGCCTTGCGTTGTTTTCATAACATCGAAGGCAAGCTCAAAAAAAAATAATAGTAACCCAACGACGCGCCTTCTCCGCGCTGATGTCATCGAGCAGGGCGACCCGTCCGTTGTCGCCGGCCAGGTCTAAAGTGTCGCATGCGGACAGCACCAGGGCGCAGTCATCGGTGCCGTCGCTTGCGTCGCTTGATGAGCAGTTGCCCTCGGCGAGCCCGTTCAACGCCCAGATGGCCTCCTTTTACAATGTGCGGAGGCGGCAAGAGATCGCGGAGCTGGTCGTGACCGGCAGAGAGCACGGCTTCACTGCCCTTGCGGTGCGTCGGCGCGGCAGCATGCTCTCATGCCACTGCCGTCCGCCTCTGCTGCTGCTGTGCGGGTGCTGTGCTGCTGCTCACCCCTCCCCGTCCGCCGCAGGTGCACCAGCTGTTCCGCCTTTTTGACCACGACCGGGACCACGCGTTGTCAAAGGCACAGTTTGGCGAGGCCCTCGAGTGGATGGGGATGCTCCAGTCTGACGAGGCCCTGGCCACGAGCGTGGTCGGGCAGGGCGACAGCAGCTGGAGGAGGTTCCACGCCGCGCTGCCGACCTTTGCGCAGTACATGCAGCTGGCGGACGTCGGCAGGACGGGAGACGTGTCAGAGGTCGAGTTTGAGGCGGTACTGCTGGGACGCACCACCGGCCAAATCATCGACAGCGCGCGCGCCGTCCGCGTGGCGGAGGATGTGCACTCGCACCTGCCAGCCTGCAGGGAGCGCCACGTGGTGTGGGGTGCGAGGGCGTCGGGCGAGGGCCAAGCCGGAGACGGCATTGTCGAGGCGGACGTGACGGGTCAGCCACCTCTCTCCATCCCGAGCCATTGGCTCTCGCCGTGCCGCTGGATCGACGTGCGCAATGCGGAGCCGGACATGTCGGCGTGGCTGCTCGAGGAGTACCGGCTGCCGCGCACGTCGGGCCTCGGGTGCTTGTCTCTGTCCAGCCCCCCTAGCTTCGTCTCACGGGCCCCGTGCCTGAGACCCAGCGGCCCCGCGGCGCCCGCAGGCTCGGCATCACGCAGCTCGGCACCTTCGAGATTGATCGCCGTGTCGCGGCGGACGCCGACGCGAGCGGCCCGGCCGGTCCTCCCGAGGACAACCCCATCTCCACCGACCCGCTCGCCTTTGCGCACATCGTGTGCCACTCGATCTCGATCGCAAACTTCCCGTGCGAGCCAATCTCCGGCTCCAAGACCACGGGCCGCTTCCGCCTCCACGACAAGAAGGCGCTGGACAAGCACCCGCCGACGCTGATCCAGTCGCAGATCGAGATGTTCTGCCTCAAGCCCACCGCGAGCTCCGTGCCGGGCGGCTGCCCCGAGGAGGTCCTCCTCACCGTCATCCAGGACGACATCCGCGTGCCCGTCTCCAACCGCGCCGCCACCGCCGACCGCAGCGCCGGCCGCAGCGGCTTGCTCACCGGAAGCCAGAGCTGGCGGTGGAGGGGGCGCGCACACACCACACCACACCACACTACACTACACTACACTACACACACACCACACACACACACACACACACACACACACACACACACACAGAGAGAGAGAGAGAGAGAGAGAGAGAGAGAGAGAGAGAGAGAGAGAGAGAGAGAGAGAGAGAGAGAGAGAGAGAGAGAGAGAGAGAGAGAGAGAGAGAGAGAGAGAGAGAGAGAGAGAGAGAGAGAGGGAGAGAGAGCCGCGGCGAGCGGAGGCCCGGCGCACGCGAGCTCACGAGAGGGTGGGGACGAGCAGGTACGTGCAGCACGCGCCAGAGGAGAGCAGCCCGGATGCGCGCGAGCACCGGGGGTACTGGCGTAGCCTGGGCTACGGCGTCTTCAACATGGACCCCGCCGCCATCCTCGACCGGACGCGCAAGACGCTGATGGCGGACATGGATGAAAGGAGGCGCGAGGCGAGACGGCACGGCCGGAGGCGAAACTCCGTCTCCTTGCCCTCGCTGCCGCAAGGCGCGCAGCCCTACCTCACGACCGACTCGGCCTCGTTGGCGTGCGCGGTCCTAGCTTCAGTCATCGACGCGCTCGACTACAACCGGCGCCGCTGCTCGCTGCGGGTCGCTCACTAGGAGGGCCTCCCTTCTGCGCACCACCCTCTGCCCGCGCGCTCAGGCACGTCATCGACCGCTGGCTCAACACGCTGGACGACGAGATCACCACTCGGCCGCAGCCGCTGCATGTCCAGCACCTCCACGACATCCGCTCTGTGCTCGACGAGTTTGCCGGCGCGCTCATCCCGCTCAACAACGACATGGCCGCCTTCGACCGCTCCGACTCGGACGTCTCGCTGTTCTTTAGCTCCGACCTCACGCAGCTGCGACGCAGCCGGGACGACCTCCAGTATGTTGTTGATGACATCCAGCGCATGGCGCGCAAGGCCGAGTCGCTGGTCGAGCTGTACCGCTTCTGCAAGGAATCGCACCAGGAGCAAGTGCTGCGCACGCTGACGATCGTGACAACCATATTCATCCCCGGCCAGTTCATGTCAGGGGTCTGGGGCATGAACTTCGAAAACATGCCCGAGCTGCAGCTGAAGTACGGCTACTACTTGTTTTGGGCGATCTTCGTCACCATGGGGTCGGTTGTCCTTCTCTACTTTTGGAGCCAGGGCTGGTTCTCGCACGAGGCGCGAGGTGCATACCGCTACCTGAAGTTGAGGAGTGACTAGGATCCAGCGTCATTTGTTGTGGGGTGATCGAAATAGTGCGTCCTGCGAGGGAGCCTCGCCACGACCCACACCCCCGCCCCCAAAAAAGTTGTTCACGGCCGGTACAAAAAAACCGAGGCTTCGGCCAACGAGGCTTCGGCCAACGATATTATTGCTGCCGCCCCCCCTTGCCGTCCGTTACCGCCGTGCCGCCGTACCGCGGCCGCTCCTACAGTGCCGCGCCCGCCGCGCCGTATGTCCCGCCGTCCGATGTCCTGCCTGCCGCCTGCTGCCGCCGCGCCGCCTTACCGCCGACCCTTACCGTGCCGCGCCGCCTTTACACACACACCTTACTTTCTGCTCGACCGAGTTTGCGCTGATGAGCGAACCGAGCCGCCGGGTGCCCCGCAGCGGCCTCGCTGGGCCAGAACATCGGCCCCGAGTGCTCCGCAGCAGCCTTGCTGGGCCAGAACGTCGGCCCGCGAGGTGGGGTGCTAGTCTGGGACCCATACGTGGCAGTTCCCTTGCTCCAAGCGCTTGCGCTTCGGCGGTAGTGATCTAATCACCCGAATACCACGTTCGGATCGCTCCTCATCGCAAACCCTGTCAGCAGTTCACCTACGGGTATGTTCGTAAGAGCTACATACAAAAAAAGAAAAATAGTTCGCGAAGAGAACCGGCGCACAGCGCACACGACGGCCGTCCGGCCCGCACGACTGTTTCCGACTATGCTTAGCGGCCGTGCGTCGTTGACAGAGGATGCGCCCGAGTGGCTGACGGATGCGCTGGCGATTGCCTCTCGCGGCGGCAACATCTCGGGGCCTGAGTTGCAGCGCTTGAACCTGGCAGAAGCGGTGCTCCAATCTCAGAGCTGAAGAGTGTCATAATTCACCTCTGACCGTTTGCTTGTTGGGTGTTAGGAGCTGACGCGTCTATCTTCAAGGCGATCAGCAGCGCAGGGCGGCGATGATGCCGAGCCAATCTGGCTACGAGAAGCGGCTGCGAAGATGAAGGCAATCCGCCGGGCCTCGGCGGCAATGAAGAAGTCATACGTGGGTGGGCCGTCGCACGTGCAGGTGATAATTGAGCCACTTCCAGAGGGCGACGAAGACGAGATTGCATCCCCAGTGGCCGGTCAGGGGGGGGCTCACCGACCGTCCCGTGATCGTGGGAGGCATCGCCTCCTTCTCGTAGTTTTTGCGCTTGCATGGCTCATCGCGATATCCTACTTGACGACCGATGACTCTACCCGGTTCCTCGTGGGTGTGCTGGGACTGTGCCTTCTTGGCGTTCTCGACGGCACTGTACGGCGCTGCTTGAGATGGATCGCGGCCAGGATAGCTGGCCGTCGTGCATCGCAACAAGAACCAGAAGACTTGACGCCTGCTATTGCTGCGCTGGGAGTTCTTCTCGGTGACCGTGCCGAATCGTGATATGCGCATATGACGTGCCAAATCTTCGCTCGCTCCTTCGAGCGATCCCACATGACAGGTCACAGCAAATGGGCATCGCTGCAACGGAACGTGACCACAGTGTTCGACAAGAATCAAGATTGTGGAAACCACGTTCAGAGAGAGATTTTAGAAAACCAACAAATCTCTCTTGACGTTCAGTGCCCTTAGGCATGACGTGGACAGGTGCCCCTACACGTAACACGTAGAGAAGACTGTGATTTACGACCCCCAAGGAGGCCAATGGAATGCGACCGTGCAGCATACACACGTGCAGCTTTCTGTTTCCTTCTTTCTTTCGGTGACGGCCAGAGAATAGGAATTCCGCTTAACCTGCAACCTCTACACAGTGGAATTCAAGAAAGAAGAATAATCACCGGAATACCACGTTCGGATCGCTCCTCATCGCAAACCCTGTCAGCAGTTCACCCTCGGGTATGTTCGTAAGAGCTCAGGTCGACCGCGAAGAAAAGAAACCTCCGGAAACGTGTCAGCCATTTATCCTCTGTGGCCATGATGATGCCCGGGCCTCCAGGAGGGGCGCTTATCTCCGTGCAAGAGGCGCTGGGCTTAGGGCCGGAGCCGCCAAAGCCGCTTACGGCCGAGGAGGCTGAAGCGGCGGCGGAGGCTGAGAACCTGACGCTGGCGCTGTCGGACAAGAGCGCCACTGGCTTCAAGTGCGTCGGCAAGATCAAGAATGGCCGTGCGAGGCCGTACGTGGCGCGGGCGTATTGCAACGGAAACGAACTCGCCCTCGGCTGCTTTGCCACGCCTCAGGAGGCGGCCCTCGTCATCGCCCGCCGCGCGGCAGAGGAGGGGGTGGCCACGCCGCTGTGCCAGGCCCTCGCCGAGGAGGGGATGGCCACCCCCGCCGCTACGCTGGCGCCCAAGAAGCCAATGTCCCCCGAGGAGGCTGAAGCGGCGGCGGAGGTTGAGGGCCTGACGCTGGAGCTGTCGGACAAGAACGCGACGGGCTTCAAGGGCGTCTCCGAGTTCAAGGGGCGCTCGAGGCCGTACCGAGCCACGGTTAGGTGCGAGGGCGGGGACCTCGTTCTCGGCTGCTTTGCCACGCCTCAGGAGGCGGCCCTCGTCATCGCCCGCCGGCACCGCCGCGCAGAGGCGCGCGCGGCGAGCGACGGCACGCGCGGCGAGAAGGAGTGCCCCATCTGCCTCGAGACGCTCGAGCCCTCGACCGGAGGCCTCGTCAAGACTGCGTGCCCCGGCGGCGGCCACATCTTCCACCGCTCGTGCCTCTACCGCTGCTTTGGCGACGGCTGCACCGCCGACTGTCCCATGTGCCGCCGCCCCGTCAACAAGGGCGACGAGACCCCGCTGCCGCGGCCCGACGAGACGCCGCCCAAGCAGCGCCGGCTCTCCTGCTTCACCAGCCGCGAGATGGCCGGGATGGCCGATCTCGTCCTGACGCGGCCGAAGCGGGAGGCCCCTTCGGAGGGTGGCCCGTCCAAGCGGGCCCGCTCCACCACCACCTCCGCGGTCGCGGTCCGGCAGGCGGTCGGCGCGCTCCCGCGGCAGAGCTTGCGGGTCTGCATGCGCATGGGCCTGCCGACGGAGCACACCGTGCGCTAGAGCCGACGCGACCTCGCGAGGGTAGAGCCGGTGGCGAGGTGGAGCCTCCGCAGCCGACTAGTCGGCGCCTCCCACCTCTCCCTTCACGCCCCGCCTCGCAAGGCGCGAGAGCCGTGCGAATCTGTCCTTCGTTAGATAGGACAAAATCTTTTTAACCTGCAAAGGGGTGGCCTGCACGCCCTGCGTCCCTTTCTCGCCGCGCGCCTGGAGCGCGACCACGTGCAGGACACTTGGTTTAAAGTCGATGCAGTGTGGGTGTGTGTGTGGGCGGAGGCTGGGGTACCCGGGGGAGGGGACCGGGGGGGGGGGGGTGCCGTGGGGGGACAGCGGGTCAGCCGGCGAACCGGAAGGCCAGGACCGGAGGGGTGAGGCCTGGAGCCAACTGTGGGTGGTGAGAGTCTCACACTAGAGGCCGTCATCGCATTCGCCCTGGGACCCAGCGCTGACTTCTGACTGTCGTTGCTGTCTATCCCTTTCTCGACTGTCTGAGCTTGTGCGTTTTTGTGTGAGAGCCCGAGCTGACTCAGAGGCCCCCTGGATTCGACACTTCAGCTTGGTATAGTATCATCGTATCCTTCTCGAGGGGGTATCAAGGTATGCTCTAGGCCTCTGTGGGGACTTATCTCGGCTGGGTATCAAGGTATCATCGGCGGCCGCGCAGCGAAGCGACAATTCACACCTCGCACCGAGGACCGAGCCCTCCCGCATGGTCCGCCCCGGTATCATTCAAACTCTTTGCGCTTCCGCCGTACCCCCGCGCGCCACGCCCACCAGCTGGCGGCCGCGTCACGCCGCTGGGACGGGCTTGTCAAGAAGCGCACGGCCTTCGACGACAAGGTTGCGGCGGCAAGGGCGAAGGCGCAAGCGGCTGTGGAAGTCGGGCAGCAGCGCAAGGCGGCGAAGACGGCCGCGAGCGAGGAGTTTGCGCGCCAGCAGCTCGCATCGGCGCAGGCGGCGGGGGCGGCGGCGGGGGACACCGAGTCCGCAGCGGAGCCCGCCACGGCGCCTAACCCCGCGCTCCCCTCAGCGCCGGCCCCGGCCGCAGCCGTGCAGGCCGCGGCCCCTCCCGCGGCTGCAGCCGCACCGGCTGCGGCCGCGGGCCCGTCAAACGCGACGACGGCCGCCATTAGCGCCCTCCTCGCCCAGCGCATTGCTTAGTGGTGCGCTCGCCTCCCTCCTGCGCGACGCTCACTCGAGCGCGTTGTCTGTCTTGGCGCGCGCGCAGCGCGCGAAGAGGTGTGAAGAGGGGGGTCGTGTCCGGTGTGAAGGGTAACCCACCAGGGTATCAGCCTATCCTCTAGGGGCCCAATGCGGGTCCTCTCAAGAGGGTATCAGGGTATAGCCCTGGGGTATGATCTGGGATACGATGATACTATACCAAGCTGAAGTGTCGAATCCAGCGCGCGCCCCAAGGCGGGACCGCGTCGCGCACGGAGCACACCAGGCACCTCAGAACCAAAAAGTGCGAATCGAAAAGTGCGAATCGGTTGGTACATGACGTACACTCCTCCACCTCCGCCGCCAGAGTCGCCCGTACCGACGCAGGAGACGGAGGACTCCTATACCAGCGTCGACCCCACCCTCAGCGCCCCTTCCTGGCGCGACGAGGACTCGTGGTCAGCACAGCCGGCGGACGATGACTCGCGGTGGCGCAACGCGAACGCTCCCGCACCTCCGAGCGCGTCAGACCCGTATGGGCGTGGCGGCGCGGCGAGCTCGGATCTCGCCGCGTGCGAGCGATCGCTCGGGCGCGCCCTGCGCGGCGAGCGAGCGCGCACGCTACTCGGCTCGATCTTCGACTCGGGCTGCACTGCGCTCAAGGGGTCGAAGGAGGACCCCGCGCCGTGCGCACGCTGCCGCAGCTGCCCGTCCGAAGGGATGTGGCAGCACATGAGGGGGTACTACAACCCTCAGAAGCGGCGCGTCACGCTGTGCGCAGACAAGCGGCTCGACGAGAAGGAGGTGGAGGACACGCTCGTCCACGAGCTGGTGCACGCCCACGACCGCTGCCGCCCGGCTAGACCTCTCCTCGACCCCCCCCGCACCCTCCCTGCAGGTCCACGCATACGACCACTGCCGCTTCTCGATGCGCGTGCCGATGGTCGGCAGGCAGCACCCGTGGGCTCTCAAGTGCGCCGCGTCGGCCTGCTCCGAGGCGAGGGGCTAGCAGCAGCGGGCGGTCTAGCAGCAGCGGTCTAGCAGCAGCGGGCGGTCTAGCAGCAGCGGGCGGTCTAGCAGCAGCGTCTAGCAGCAGCGGTCTAGCAGCAGAGGGGCCTTGCCTGCGAGTAGCGCCGGGGGCTAGCTCGCCCGGACGGCTCCTCGACCTCTCCGGGAGCCTCTCCTGCACAGGTGCGGGCCTACCTGCTCGGAGACGCGTGGCGAGGGCCCGACGCGCCCTCCCTCCCCTCCTTTGGGTCGAGCTCCTTCGGCGCGCCGCCCGGCGGAGGAGGAGACGGCGCGAGCGGCTCCATCGCGCATGCGGCGGAAGAGCAGCGCGGCGAGGTGCACTCGGCCGCACTACGGTCTCTACAGCACTACGGCACGTGCGCCGACGCAAGGCTCGACCCGCGCGGCGTGCTCGACTCGGTCTTCTACGCGTGCCTCGCCGACACCGCCCCCTTCAAGCGCGGCGCGCCCCAGCCGCACACGGAGCCGATGCCCGCCGCGGTGGCCGAGGCGGAGAAGTGAGCAGGGCCGCGCCGCAGGACAGCTGCTGATCTCGGCAGCGCCAGCGCGAGCCTTGGGGGGGGGCGACCGAAAGTGGAGGAGCAGTGTGTAGCACTCCCTCTGTTCTCTTCTCTGACTCTTGGTATACTGAAGCGACGAGAGTGTGAGCGACTGAGCGTGTTGGCTTTGTGAGAGCCTGTTGTGCATGTTGTGAGCGTGACTATAGACTAAAACGAGGGTCCCGTACGCGTACCATGCGCCATGCGGAATCGACCGCCGCCTAGAGCGCCGTATCCCAGTGTAAAATCTAAAAAAGAATTTAACAAGATGTGAACTCTCTCTCACACGCGGAGCAGTCGCGCAGGGCGAGACGAGGGAGGGAGCAGGACGTTGCGGAGATCAGCAGGAGGATGTACGAAGAGATTAGGAGCAGCAGGGACCCGAGGGACCATGTGCCTCTGCGCAGCACGCAGCAGAGAGCTCCCACGTCCCACCGCCAGAGTCCCCGCCGCCCCCGGAGCCACCGATGCCTCCGCCATTCCCGCCCGTCGAGCCTGGCTTCGATCCGGGCATCGGCTCGTTCGTCGCCAACATGACGGCGTACGAACATGACGGCGTTGACGTCTGCGCCGACGACAACTTGGAAACGCTGAAGAGAACGATTTCGCTGCTTTCGGGAAAGAACGAGGAGAACGTCTGGGCCAGCTGCACCTACCCGCCCGACAGCTTCATGGATGGGAGCAGCGTGGGACGCCGCCGCCTTGAGGGCAAGACGGCTCAGCTCTTCGAGGAGAGGGGCGCTCTTCTAGGCGGGCGCGAGAACACTCCCCTTTTGGAGGACTCCAATCCCGCCGCCGCCAGGAGACTCAGTGAAGCTCCAGGTCTGGGTCTCCTGCCTCCACCGCCACCATTCCCGCCGCCGCCCCCCTGCGACGGGACCCAGATAGCCATCGGCACGCAGTGCGTGATCGCGGAGGACTGCGAGAGGACCAACACAATAATGTCAGAGATCTTTGCCAGCTCCTCCTCCGCCTCCGACGCCCTCAACATGGACGTCTGCGACATCAGCATCGTGATCACGCCAGCCTCGCCGCCACCGCCGCCGATCCCGCCAGGTAAGGCTCCTACCCCGCCTCCATACCCGCCAGCCAAGGCGCCCAAGCCTCCGCCGCCATCCCCGCCGCCATCCCCGCCTCCGCCGCCATCCCCGCCGACCCCTCCTCCCTTTGCACCTCCTCCTTCGCCACCACCATTCTCTCCCCCACCGTCAGCGTCCCCGTTTCCGCCGCCGCCGCCACCATCACCACCCGCACCACCATCGCCGCCAATGCCACCGCCCGAGCCGCCGCATCCGCCCAGTCCGCCAGCCCCACCGCCGTTTTCGCCGGCCCCGCCATCGCCGCCGCCCCTCAAGCCGGGCGGCCTCACCGGCGACCCACACCTGCACTTTGCGCACGGGGGGGAGGCAGACTTCCGCGGCGAGGACGGCGGCATCTATGCGATGCTCCACCATTCGGGACTGGCCGTCAACGTCCTCTTTGAGGCGTGCGCCTTCTTCCTCTCCGACCTGACCCTCAAGGTGCGCGGTACGTTCGTCACTGACATCTTTGTCAAGGCCGTCACTGAGAGCGGCCGCATCGTCCGCATCGAGTTCACGCCCAACATGCCGCCCACTCCGCTCGTCCACGGCCTCGAGGGCGGCACGCGGCGCGTCCTGCCCGGCGAGCCGCCCCTCGTCGTGGAGGACCTGTCTGTCGCGGTGGCAGTTGCCGAGGCAGAGGTCCATCCCAACCTTCCGCGCCTGCTTCAGAACGACAACACCGAGATTCTGCGCGTGCGCACCGCCGGCTGGGCCATCGAGGCGACCGCTCGGCCCATCCAGCGCTCCGCGACGCGTGGCAAGAAGCAGGTTGACCTCTCGTTTGCGCCGCTGCGAGACCCGCTCGCGCCCAACCCCAAGACGGGCAAGGTGGTGGCTCCGCACGGTCTGGTGGGCCAGTCCTTTGATGGCGACGACATCGCGGTCGACGGCAAGAAGGATCGATGTGCGCCCGCCTGCCCGCCCCTGACTGCTGCTCAAGAGCCCGCGTTGACACACGGCTCCGGCGCGCGCCGCAGACCGCGAGCTGTGGTGGCGTCAGAGCTCCTTCAAGGCCAACGAAATCACGACCGAGGCGCAGGCCGAAGGGGCCATCGAGGGCTCTGGCGGCGACTACAAGGTGGGGGACTTTTTCGGCACCGACTTCAAGTACCGGCGCTTCGACGCCCTGGAGGCGGCGCCGCGCAGCATCGCGGCCCTCTCGGGCACCAAGCGCGTCGTATCAAACGCTGGCGCAAACGCTGGCGCGGCCTCCTGGAAGCGCAGCAAGGCGGGCACGTCCGGCGACGACGCGCACGCGTTTGAGGCCGAGCGCAAGCAGCACCCCTAGCGCGCGTCGTAAAGGTGTTATATGGGCTTCTCGTATCAAACTTCATTGCTTATGAGAGAGAGAACGTTGCTTATTACCTCATTTTACTGCATCCGTGACGGTGGTATGAACTTCTATAACGATACGTAAAGATGATTTGTTACGACCCCCCCCCTTGCCAGCAGTGCTGCGCAGCAGCCCCGAGCCCGAGTCTGTCGGCCGCACTGACTGCCGCCCCAACCGGAGCGCCGACCGATGTGTACTTTAGAGTACGGTATTCATACAAAGAAGACTAGCGATGGTAAGTAAGGCGTCGCGGGGCGCTCCCACCCTCACTCGGGGCGCCGCTGCGAGCGACGACTCAGCCCAGCTGCGCGCGAAAGGTGTACGCGGCGCACGCGAGCGGGCAGAGCGCCTCGACTGTCGCGTCGGCCGAGAAGCCGTCCGGCGGCGGAGTGTCGCCACAGCCCTGAGCCCACGTCACTGCGCAGACGCCGGTGCCCGACGCGTCGACGACGTCGCGGCACGGCGTGCCTGTTCACAGCCGGGCGTGTGAGGGGCAAGTGCGGCCGTCGATGGCGGCCTCGCACCTCACGTCACGCCGCACCGCACACCGAGTGTACTGCGTCGCGCAAGCTGTCGGATGCGGCGGCGAGGCGCGCCGCTGACTGCTCCATCGACTCGACCGCCCTTGCGAGGCGCGCGTCCTGCGGCGTCAGCCGCGCCGCTGCCTTGAAATCGGCGAGCGCGTCGGCGAGGCGGCCTTGCTGCGCGCGCGCCGTCCCGACGCCGGCCTTCACCTCGTCAAAGTACTCTGGGTCCGCCGCGGCGGCGGCGTAGAATTGGGCAATCGCCTCGGCCGGCCGCGAGAGGCGGGCGAAGTAGCGGGCGAGGGTGAGGGGCGGGCGAACGTCCGACGGCTCGGCGACAGCGACGGCCTGCTCGAAGGCCGCCAGCGTCTCGTCCTCCGCCCCGTCCACCGCCGACAGCTGCACGCCGAGCGAGACCCAGCCCGCAGCGTCGGACGGCGACGCCTTGAGCGCCACGCGGTACGCCGCCGCCGCGCCCGCCGCGTCGCCGCCGTCTGCGACCTTCCTCGCCGAGTCGAAGAGGGCGGAGGCCTCGGCCGATCGCGGCGGAGCAGGCGTCGGCTCCTCGTCCGGCCAGCGCACCCGCCCCCCGCACCACTCTGCGCCGCGCAGCACCGCGGCGTGGCGGGGCGGCGTGTCGGGCAGCGAGGCGGCGGCGCAGGCGTGGGACTGCAGCCTGCGCCGGACAGCCTGCGCGGTGTTGTGCCCCCGCCAGAGGGCGTCGTACGCCGAGTGGGCCGCCGAGCCGGCGGGCGGCGGTGCCGAGGCGGCCCCTCGGAAGGCGAGGACGTACGCGTTGCGAGAGGTCGCGGGCGTGGGCTCGAAGCCGCCGACGGAGATGCGGTGGCGCCACAGCGCGGTGGTGAAGGCGTACAGCGCCTCCTTGCGCGAGACGGCTCGCTCGTACGGGTCTCGAAGCGCTTCGGCGAGCAAGCCGGAGGGCGAGAGGAGTTCGAGGGAGAGGGGGGGCTGCTCGGCGAAGCCGGACGGGAAGGCGTGCTCGATCGTCGCTCCGACCCCGCGCAGGTTGGCGACGGCGAGGAGGTGCTCGTGACTCTGGTACGATGTGGCCCAAAAGAGGCGCCCGGACGCTACCATCGCCTCGACCGACGACCGCCAAAGGCAGCCCAGCCCCAGCCCGCCCAACCGGCCCGCCGCCACGCGCGAGGAGAGCTGCGCCGCGGTCAGCACGGCGAAGGTGCCCTTGTCAGAGACGCAGCCGCCATCCGACGGCCAAAGGTCGTCGTGCATGCCAGAGTTCTCGAGGAGCGTGACGTCGGCGGCGACGGCGGGAGGAGCGTACACCCCGTTGACCAGCTCGAGGGTCAGCCACCCGTCCGGCCGCATCGCAGTCGCCGCGAGCGAAGGCGCCTCGGGCCCGATCCCGCGGACTGCCACGCGCTCGACCGACGGCAGCAGCCGGCGCAACGCACCGCCGATGAGGGATCCCCAGCGCTCTGCCGTCGCCGCAGCGACGTCCTCCCACGGCGTGACGGTCACGGTGTTGGAGGTGCCCTCTTCCACCGGCCGCTCCACCCAGTCGAAGGCCCACCCCACGACGTCCACGTCCACCGCCGCCGTCCGGCTCGCGTACGCCTCGTCGCCGAGCGAGAGGCGGAGGGCCTCAACGATGGTCAGCGCCGTCGTGAGCGACGAGGTGAGCTCCTGCTCCGTCGCCTGCTGCGCGGCGACGCCGCCCACGGCGTCGGTCACCACTCGAGCAGTGCCGTCCGCCCAAGAGCCATCGCCGACCGAGGCGGCAAACGCCGCATAGTGACGCCAGCTGCAGGGCGGTGGCGCCGCTGCGAGGGACGGAGTGACGGCGAGGGTGTAGTTTGTCATGCATGGTAGCACGACGTTCGCAGCGCCGGCAGTAGCAACGGCGAGCGCCAGTGCGAGATGGCGAGCCCCATTCATCGCGCCGGGAAGAAGAAATCCGCACCGCGCCACCGGCCAAAAGCGCATGTCTTGAAGGTCCGATACTGGAAGCCCATATAGGCACCTTACACTCCCCCGCAGTATCGCACCTCTTGAGCGACACTACGTTTCCGCAGCTGGGGATTCTCCGGGTACCCCTCTTTGTACCGTGCTGGCCGGATTCCTCCTCCGAACAACTCAAGTTCGATCGGCCCCAGTCTCGAACTGGCAGCCACTATCTCACCGGAGGTACCATGTCCGAGGAGGCCACCGGCCAAAAGCGCATGTCTTGAAGGTCCGATACTGGAAGCCCATATGGCACCTTACAAGACCCCACCATCCCTCCCTTGGGTTGTCTGTTGGCTTTCTTTCTTTTTCCCACCAAATCGGGACTGCCGCTCGCGCGCGCCGCTGCTGCCCTCGCCAGCAGCCGCCGCGGTCGCAGTGCCATCGTGCGGACTGGCGGTCGACGCGCTCGGCCTCCGCTGGCGGCTGCCGCAAGAGCGGCTGGCTCACGAGGACACGACAGCGTCTCGCCGGTTGCCGGACAGGAGAGTACAGAGCGTCTGGAGTGTAACTGTGTACGCGAGATCGGTATTGATAACAAGCACGGTCGATCCGCCAAAGCGATACACTCGTGTTCCTATCTCGCCGGAGGGCTGGCACGGAGCTCTGTGCCGACAACCCTGAGCCCTGGTGTCGAGGTGTCGAGGCCCGGTGTCGAGGGTGTCGAGCTGCTGTCGAGGGGTAGAGGTGTCGAGGCCTGTCGAGGCCTGTCGAGGCCTGTCGAGGCCTGTCGAGGCCTGTCGAGGCTGAAACCACGCTTGCCAGTGTCGAGGGGTGTCGAGGGGTGTCGAGGGGTGTCGAGGGTGTCGAGGGTGTCGAGGGTGTCGAGCGGGTGTCGCCTGTTGTCAAGAGGCGTCTGAGGTGTCGAGGTTCACAAGTCGTCACTTTCTCTTGCGCCGTTCGTCGTCCACCCCCAGGCCGGAGGACGACTGCGCAGCTCCTTGCACCGCGTGCAAGCGCACGCGGCCACACTTCGACGCGTCCAAGTAAACGCGACCGTCCTCCTCCTCATCCTCGTCGTCGTCTCCGTTCCACTCCTCATCCGAGCTGTCGTCCGGCGCCGCCACCTTGAGCGTTGAGCCGGTCCGGCATCGCGGCGCGGCTCTCGCGACGCGCCATGATGCGAGCGGCCGGTGTATCCAGCTCCTCGCCGGCCTCGCCGCTCACTCATCCTTCAGCTGGGGTGAAACGGATGAGCGCGCCCTTACGGCGCCCTTACGCCCTTAAACCGGACCCTTTCCCCCCTCCCCCATTCCTCTTCTCCCTTTTTTCTTGTTTAGGCCCTAATTAACCACCACGGGAGCCGCCTAAGCGACTCCTGTGAGGACGGTGTAGCTCCTGGAACAAAGAACTTCCTCGTTTTGTCGGCCTTGTCGCCCGCCGACAACCGGTTCCCTTTAAGTAGGGTTCCGCTGATGGAATGGCCTACGCGCTGAAGGACCACGACAGCCGACTCGTGAAGATGCTGGCAGAGCACGACGAGAGCATCACCGAGATGCTGGAAAGGCGAGACAAAGGCATGAGGGAGTATGCTGCAAGCGAGGCGGTGGCGCTGGAGGATGCCAGGCGGAGCTGGCGGCGGCGCTTGCGGAGAGCGCAAGACTGGAAACCGAGGCGAGGCGCGCGCGCCCCCGAGCCGGCCTCTGGCGCTTCAGCACAGGCGCTGGCGCTGGAATTAGAGCCGCCAGCCGACTTTATCTGCCCCATCACGGCGGAGGCCATGCGCGACCCGGTGATGGCGGGTGATGGGCACGCGTATGAGCGGATTGCGATCGAGCGCTGGCTCGCGATCAGATCGACGAGCCCGCTAACGGGCAAGGCGCTTGAGAACACGGGCGTCTTCCCCAACCACATGCTGCGGCGGCAGATCCGGGAGTGGCAGGAGCGCAGCAGAAGCACCTGAACACTCGCGAACCGAGAGCGCCGAGATTTCAATCTGTGAGGCGGCTGCGAGGGAGGGCAGCGCGATCGGACGGTGTTGGTACCTCACCGCGCCGGCTGCGTGTTCTCTCTCGCGTGTATGTTACGTACGCCCTCCTCTCTGGTCTATTCTCTAGCCGGGGGGCAGTCGGAGAACAGGGGCAACTCTGTGCACTGACGGTCGGGGCCGTCTCAGAAACCACGCCTGCGTGGATCGTCACACCAATCCTCGCTACCCAACGCGGCCAAAGGATATCCACCTCGAGAACCTCGAATAAATACATAAAACGGACACGCCAAACGAGGGGTGGGAGACGGACACATACAGCTACAGGGTCCCCCCACCTGTAGAGGGTAGACAGCGTCCTAATCTAAAATCTGAGGATTCAGGATTGAGGGCTTGCTTCAGTGAGGCCAAAGTGAGTTTATGGATGTGTGAGAACGGTACGGGACACGAGGAGTCACGCGGACCGACTCGTCGGCGACTCTGCTGCACGGCGTTTCAGAATTTTTCTCAGCGTGAGCGAGACGTGGAAGAGTGCCACCGTCGGGTAGGACGGGTCGGCCCGGAGTATCAGAGTAGCCGTCGTGGTCGCGGCGAGCAGCGACGGCCACTCCGGCGCCGCGTTGGCAACATGGGAGCATGTCCACCGCCACTTCGCGGTCGCAGCGCTGTTGTCGCCCGAAACGCCGCATATCCCTCTGGCGGGCCAAAGATCGACTCGCATGTCGATTTCGAGTTGACGGCAGCATGGAGGCATCACGTCTCCATGCTGCCGTCAAGTCGAAGCCAGTCTGCGGCGACCACAGCGCTTGCAGGAGGTACATGCGAGCTTTTCAGAGTCAGCGATTGCGCGAAATCCCACACTGGTGGATTTTGGGAGGAATTGAAATCTCTTTTTTAGAGATTGAGAGCTTAAAGATTTGAAAGACTCCACTCGGGTCTACAGTGCTACCCAGAGATTTGAGACCAGAGATTTGAGATTTGAGACCTCAGTCACTCAGCCTCCGGTGGGAGACTTTGAGATTAGAGACCAGAGCAAAAGGAATCTGCGGTCGAGTTCGCTCGAGATTCAAGATTTGAGACTGAAGATTTGGACGGCCTCCAACCTAGAGATTTTAGAGCTGAGATTTGGAGATTTGCGGCGTGAATACTGAGACAAGAGCCTCGAAGCTTCTAGAAGGGTTGGGTGGGTTTGACCTGCAGTGAGATTGAGGTCTGAGGTCTGAGATTTGAGATTGAGATTTGAGATTGAGATTTGGGGCCCGGGGAGCCTGCGGCGCCATTTTAATCTGCGCTCCTCTTTATTAAAGAGAGGGACAGCGCTAGGGGCTCTGATGATCGAAGACTGCATTCATAGCAACTTGTGGACGTATTACACACACAAAGACTCATAGCAACTCGCAGACGTATTATACACACAGGGACCGAAGTCCGCCCAGGCTACCCGGATCACTCCAGACAGCCTCCCCCCGTACCCGCCCGGACTCCCTCGGGCTGCGCGCCAGTCGCTCCTTCCGCCTCGGAGTTCGCCTTTTCACCCCCTTCCCCCCCGTTCCCCCCCAAGGGCCGGGGGGGGGGGGGGGGTCTTCTGGCGAGACAGGCAGACATAGCAACTCCGAGTCGTACTCCGTCCCCATTCCATCACGCGGGCACGCATCCAGTGCCGATTTCGGGCAGCCTACCCTTTACGCCGGGCGGCATCCCTTTGGTTGTGTGTTTTCTGGCGCTTGCTCCTCGGGTACCGCCCCCCCCCCCCTCCCCCCGCACCCCCCGATGGGCCGCGCTGCCCTAAACGAGTAGATTTCGGGGCCCGAAATGATGTTTTTCGAACGAAGCGAGATAAAGGCGTTGGAAGGTTGAGGAAGTTCACAGCATTCTGCATCGAAAACGGAATCTCTCTTGCTTGCAGTCTCAGTCTCTCCCACCCCTCATCGAAATCTCAAACTCCCAAAGCGAAAAGGAATCTTCGCCATTTGAGATCTCACGCGTTTCCTCTAGAAACTCACACCGAGCGACGGGAAGACTGAGATTTCGTGGCTGAAGTCTCGACGAAGATTTGGGAGATCTCAAGGGCGGGACTAGAGACTGAGATCTGCCCTGAAATCTTCAGGTCTCACTCCTCTCAATCTCTAAGAAAGACTAGAGATTTCGATGACTGGATTTTGGGGCGCTGTCTTCCCCCTACCTAGGTACCCCCTGCACGTTTGAGGATCTTGGAAGGACGATCAGGGACAACAGGGGCACTTGGTTTAAAGTCTGCTCGGGACCTATATATCACGGTCTAAGCACGCCCGATGATCGATGCGCGCCCGCGACAAGACGAGCGAGACGAGACGAGAAGAGAGGGAGAACCCGGAGAAGTGGACGTTGATGCTTTTGCTGCCGCGGCCGCGCCGCGAGCTCGCGTCTGTTTTGGCGCCGACGCCGCGACGCGTCCCGCTGCGTGAGATGGCGCTGCCGCAGTGTTGGCGCCGCGATCAACCGCGCGCCAGCGGGCGCAGCGCGGCCACCGTGCGGTGCGACTTGGAGCACTTGGAGTGCAGTCATCAACCTCGGGCGGTGTTTTTTTTTTGCAGCTCTCAAAGTCGGCGGTCGGAGGCTTGGGGAGGCGGCGAGGGGAGGCGTGCACGGCAGAGCACGTCCACTCGTAGTCGAGGGCGGCGCAGGCGTCTCGACAATATGGGTTGCGCCGCGAGTACAGCCGCCGCCGCGAGGGATAGCGCAATGCGGCGGTTGAGCCGGGGCGCGGCGCCTACAGATGGGCCAGCGGCGCACAGGCGGATAAGTTCGAGAGTGTCATGCGGCGCAGACGATGTCTACGAGGGTGAGTACAACGCAGGTCTGGCCGAGGGCCGCGGCGTCATGAGATACGCTGACGGCGACTCCTACGAGGGCGAGTGGAAGGCGGGCCTGAAAAATGGGCAAGGCGTTTACCGGTCCGCCAACGGGGACGTCTTCGATGGCGAGTGGAAGGCGGATATGATGGAGGGGCAAGGCATTTTCCGGTTTGCCAACGGGGACGTTGACTCGAACTCCTACCATCAGAATGAAATCGTCGGCGAAGGCATCGTGTGGCTCGCAGACGGGCGGAAGGCCTGGCAGCTGCAGGACGGAGAGCCGGTCGAGGCAATCTCGCTGGAGGAGGCGCGGCGGACCGCCGAGCGGCTCGGGCTCCCCATCCCCTCCCCGCTGCCCGCCGACGCCAACGTCTACGAGGGCGAGTACAACGAGGCGGGGGAGCGGGAGGGGCGCGGCGTCATGCGGTACGCCGATGGCGGCGTTTACGACGGCGAGTGGAAGGCGGGTAAGCAGGACGGGCGCGGCGTCTTCCGATACGCCCACTTCGACGTCTACGAGGGCGAGTGGAAGTCGAGCTTGAAGGAGGGTCGCGGCATTTACCGGCTTGCCAACGGCGATGTCTACGACGGCGAGTGGAAGGCGGGCAAGCAGGAGGGGCGCGGCGTCTACCGGTACGCAAACGACCGCGTGGAGTCTGGCTCCTACAAGCAGGGCGCTGACGTCGGCGAGGGTGTTGCGTGGCTGGCAGGCGGGCAGGAGGCGTTGCGGCTGCGTGGCGGGACGGCGGTCGAGTCAATCTCGCTGGAGGAGGCGCGGCGGACCGTCGAGCGGCTCGGGCTCCGCGTCCCTTCTCCGCTGCCCGGGGGGCGCACGAGCGCACAGCTTGGTTGCTAGAGAGGGTTTGTTGTTAGCAGATCAAGACACATAGCTCACACAAAATCACAAGTGTTTTTGGTGAGAGCGCCTTCTTTTGCAGTCCTTCCACCTTCGTTCGTGTTGTACGTTGATACGTTGTTCATACAAACGTGGTCCCTTGTCGCAGTCACACATACACACCGCACCGCGCCGCGCGCACACGCCCACCGCCCCGCTAGTGCGAAACAGTTTTCTTTCTGTGAGGGAATTTCCTATCACCTTCACAATCTCGCGTGTCATCTGATTGCGGCTTCGACATAGCTCTCAACTCGCTGCCCACGCTCAAGAATCTGACATCATGGTCCTCTCGCTGATCCGCTCCGTCGCACCGATGCGGTCCGTCAACATCGTCATGCAGGAGCCGCCGTCGTTTCAGCAGGCCCGCCTCCACCGCCCTCGAATCCGCCGCCCTCGCCGCCGCCGCCCAGCCCACCTCCGCCGCAGGCCGACGAGGTCGAGAAGGCCGCCGAGGCCGCCGCCAAGAAGGGCGAGTTCTGCTACGGCCTGCCCGGCTCAATCGCGCCGTTCGAGGAGTTTGACCCGTTCAACCTGTCCGCCGACCTCACCTTCGACCAGGTTCGTACATGGCGCGAGGCCGAGCTCGCGCACTGCCGCGTGGGCATGCTGGCCGCCGCGGGTTTCCTCGTCCAGGAGAAGTTCCACCCACTGTTCTCTGGCGACGGCGGCCCGGCCATCGAGCAGATCCCCAAGCTGCCCGTGTTCATGTGGTTCGCGATGACGCTCGGGATCGGCATCTGCGAGGCGTACCGCGTTCAGGTCGGCTGCTCCCATGCCGCCTCCGCAGCGCTGCGGTCCAAGCCTGTGCACCCACGCCTCCCCGCGCGTGTATGTCCGCAGGTCGGCTGGTCCAACCCCAACGAGCCCGACCACGTCTTCCAGAAGCTGAAGCCCACCTACGTGCCAGGGGACATCGGGCACGAGCGCCTCATCAGCCATGTCGTCCTCCTTCGCCCCGACACATCCATCGGCCGTCGCCCTCCCCCCTCTATAGGTGGGACCCGCTCGGCCTCAAGCCGACCGACCCGGAGGAGTTCAAAGTCATGCAGACCAAGGAGCTCCAGAACGGCCGCCTGGCTATGCTCGCAGCTGCCGGCTTCATGGCTCAGGAGGCGGTCACCGGCGACACGTGGGGCGCTTACTGGGTGCGCAAGCGCGGCGGGCCAGCCTGCTACCTCACAGGTGAGATCCCCTCCCGCTCTGTGTTAGGTGCCCGAGTTTGGCGAGGGCGCCGCGGCCTTCTAGCCGAGCTGTCGTCGACCGCTCACGACGGAGAAGGCTGCCCACAATTTAGACCATCGCAGCGGGAAAAGCTCCCGTCATGTGTGAGCCCCTCGATGTTTTGGTCTTTTTGCATGCGTGCCCTCTTGGTTCGTGAGCCCCCTCGTCCTTCCCCCGCTGCATGATCCTTTTCTCGCGGGGGTTGTTGCATGTTGGCGTGTTGTGGTGTACGTACAGTATGTATGTGCATCGTGCATGTGGGTTGCTTTTATATGTAAAGCCGTACAGTGTGACACTCCTGTGTGTCTTGTCGTTCTCACTCGGACAAAAAAGTAAAATATCTTTACTTCCAAAACCCAGACGTGCCTCCACCGGCACGCCGCTTCCGACAGAGGGTGATGGAAGGGGAGGTCCCAGGAAACAAAGGCCTGGGCTGTCCGCCCCGCCCCCACTTGGGTGGTAGACAGCGCCCCAAAATCCACCACTCGGCTCTCTGGGATTTCGCGCAATCGCTTGACTCTGAAAAGCTCGCATGTACCTCCTGCAAGCGCTGTGGTCGCCGCAGACTGGCTCCGACTTGACGGGCGCATGGAGACGTGATGCCTGCATGCGCCCGTCAAGTCGAAATCGACATGCGAGTCGATCTTTGGCCCGCCAGAGGTCATGCGGCGTTTCGGGCGACAACAGCGCTGCGACCGCGAAGTGGCGGTGGACATGCTCCCATGTTGCCAACGCGGCGCCGGAGTGGCCGTCGCAGCTCGCCACGACCACGACGGCTACTCTGATACTCCGGGCCGACCCGTCCTACCCGACGGTGGCACTCTTCCACGTCTCGCTCACGCTGAGAAAAATTCTGAAACGCCGTGCAGCAGAGTCGCCGACGAGTCGGTCCGCGTGACTCCTCGTGTCCCGTACCGTTCTCACACATCCATAAACTCACTTTGGCCTCACTGAAGCAAGCCCTCAATCCTGAATCCTCAGATTTTAGATTAGGACGCTGTCTCCCCTCTACACTTGCCCTAGGACTGCACAGGATAGCGTGCCCCGACGAACGGCGACACATAGCGGGGGACACTGCGCCGGGGGGTATGCCTAACTTTGGGTGGGTCGCGTTCCCATGGTAGCTGTGTGGCTGAGGCCCTCGTGCCGCTGGCGTACGTCCACCCCCCCTTCGGAGGTGGTTCGGCAAGCGGCTGACCCCTCGAGACTGCACACACTATCAAACTATTAGCCGAATAATGTACCTAATTATTAGAGATCTCTAATAATTAGGTACATTATTCGGCTAATAGTTTGATAGTGCATTGGTGCTTGGCGGGAGGAGGGGGAGAGGGAGGCCCGGTGGGAGGAGAGGGAGAGGGAGGCCCGGTGGGAGGGGAGGGAGAGGGAGGCCGCCTTGGGCTCTTCTCCTCCCCCCTCCCTGGGCTCTTCTCCCCTCCCCACCTTGGGCTCTTCTCCCCTCCTCCCTGGTACTCTCGGCCTGATTACCGGAGCGACTGCTGGAGCAGACGCTGGGGGGACACTCTCGCCCGGAGGCGGTACGCACGACCCGGAGGCGTGGGGCTGGGGGGGCGCCGCGCCGCCGCCGCCGTGCCGCCTTCTCCCGCTTTGACCTCCCCCAGCTGCCTCTCCTCAAATCAACCTGTGAGCTTGCGAGGGCGGCGGGGGTGGGAGTGCTCTCGGGCGGCGTGTGCGAGCGCGCGCGGCACGAGATCTCTTCCGCGAGGGCACGGTGGGTCGGGTGAGTATCTCGCGCACTCGCACTATTTCACGTTATATGAGGCACTGCCCTTGAGTGCCTTTGCAGTACCGCCAGCGGCGGTGGTCGAACCGTTCGCGGTTCGAGCCGGGAGCTTTTGGCTCCCGGATCGAAACTCGGGTGGAGGGTTGCTTCGCGGTAGCGAACGCGAGCGACGCGAGCGCGCGCGTGTGCGCGTGCGCGCGGCTGCAAGGCGAGGCGCAGGCGCTGGCGCTGGCGCAGGGGAGGCAAGGCGAGGCGGGCGGCGGCGGCGCGCGATCGTTCCTTTTGCCCGGGTGAGGCGTGGCGAGCGCGTCGCGCGTGGTGATGACGCCGCACGCGGAGAAGCTCTTGGTGACCCACCGCGGTGGCAGCGAGCCAGAGCGAGCAACCTGCCGCATGACGGGTTGACCTCGTGTCGAAAAAGTTTTTTTCCGTTCTCACTCGGACAGGATCACGAGCACGACCAGGACGTGACCTCGTGAGTCATCCAGTGAGCGACAGCATTGCTGCGAAAAAGTAGATAAGCACTGCGCGTTGGCTGGCGTCAAGAGTAGCGGTCAAGAGTAGCGGGCCGCTGGCGCTGCTCAAGCAGGTGCGTGGCCGCGCGCGGCGGCTACATCGTCCCGGGCGGCCTATAGGCTACGTGTGTCGCCGCGCCTTTTTGCGCCGAATAGCGAGTTTATTTCGTCGAGTGAGTGCGCCGCGCCCGCGGGGCGCAGCGGAGATGGGTGGGTGCGCCGGTGAGGGTGTGCGCCGATGGCGCTTGGCGGCTCTCACTATGACGCCTGCGCGTGCTGCGCACACGTCAGGGCTCAGGCGCACGTGCGCCGGTGGCGGCGGTCGCTTCGTTCCGCTCCGCTGCGGCGCGAATAGTCTTTACGCGGAAGCGCTCATCTCTGTAATGTGTAAACTCTCCCTCTCGCGTGCGTGCGTATGGGACACACTATCACTGCTAGTCGTAACGAGTGAGACTGGGGACCCCTGTGGGCACCTGTGTGTTGTGGCGGCCGGGCGTTTTTTTGCACCATTGCGCATATTTGCATGTTGGGCGGCCAGCTGTGCACATGTGGGCGGCGCGGCGGCGGTCGGAGCCTTCAGCTCAGTGTTTGTCGACGGTCGAGAGGCAGTCGAAGGTATCCAGCTTGACGGTGCGGACCAGCGATCTGTGGCGCGCAGCCTTAGCGATCTCTGCGGCAAGGACGTTACATACAACATAGGAGAGACACGGTACGGCTCTACAAGCAGAGCCGCGTAACACGTGCTGCGCACGGACGCTGCCCGGCCTTTCATCGCTGCCCACCACTACTACAAAGGCCACACGCGCGTTGCTCACGCAACGGCATCGACATGCATCCACGGCTCTGAATCCGGCCCACTTGCGCTGCTACGCAAGAGCAGCACCAGAACGCCCAGCACAAAAAAGGAGCCGAAGCCGAGCGCAATGACCAGAGCCGTCGGCGGAGCCGTCGACGAGTGCTGGTCGGGCGTGGCCGGCCGCGACGGCGTCGAGCGGCCGCCATCGTCGCTCTCGATCGAATGGTATGCACGTGCGGCAGGCGCTCTCCTCCGCGCTGCCGACTGCTCCGGCACCGCCGCATCCGAGCGCGCTGCCTTTGCCGCCTGCTGCTGCATGAGCCAGCGGCCCTGGTCCGTGCCGTACGCTAGCCGCTGCCGGTAGTCGGGGATCTCCTCCTCCATGGGCCAGCTGAGACGGCAAAGTGCCGCGCCCCACTTGACTTTGCTACCGCACAGCGCGCACAGTGCGTTTTCTTGCTTTGATCTAGGTTTTTGTTGTTTTGGGGCCTTGGCGCCTAAGCTCGCGTGCCCGCGCTCTGCACGTCTTTGGACTTCGCACTGCTCTCTATTGTACAACATGTGCCAGCAGCGCCCGTCGGCGCTGCGACGCGAGGAGCGAGGCCACGCGGCGCTCGGCGAGGGCGGCGCCGCCTCGAACGCGGGCGCCGCCGCCGCCTCCAAGGATCCACCTCGTCGGAAGTGGTCGTCCGGCGCCGAGTTTACGATCGCCTGCATCGGGTACGCGGTGGGACTGGGCAACTTTTGGAGGTTTCCGGCGCTCTGCTTCAACAATGGCGGTGGCGCGTTCCTCGTGCCGTACACGCTAACCCTGCTGCTCATTGGGATGCCCATTTTCCTGCTCGAGCTGGGGATGGGGCAGAAGTTTCAGATCGGAGGCGCCGAGCTGTGGAAGCGGGTCCACCCCTCCCTCGGCGGCCTCGGCGTCGCCTCCATCACCGCCACGGCCATCGTCGCTGTCTACTACAACGTCGTCGTCTGCTGGGCGCTCTGGTACTTCTTCCGGCGCGCCGCACCCGATATCTAGCCACCCTCCCAGCGCCGCAGCTCCCGGCACTGCTCTTGGTCGGTCGCGCCGCCGCCGGACCTCTCCGCGACGCGAGCCCTCCCTCCTCCGCCGCAGCTCCTTTGCCTGGGACGGGGTGCTGCCGTGGGCCGAGTCTCGCGGCGGAGCCCTCCAGTTCTGGGAGGTGCGCTGCGTGTAGCTGACAGAGGACGGGGTCCGACAGAGAAGGGGTCTGACAGAGGCGAGTCGGACAGAGGACGGGGTTTGAGAGAGGACGGGTGTAGGGATGGCGAGGCCTGGTAGGCTGCCGCCGAGGGCACCACCGGCAGGCTGCCTCCTCGCCGCATGGGTGCTTTTTTCCCAGCAGCTGCCTGCACCTCATTACAGCAGCAGCTGGGAGCAGGTGGACACGCTGCACTGCCGCCCCGCCCAGAACCTCTCCTCGGCCGCGCCAGAAACATGCGCGTGGGGCGCGGGCACGACCTGGCCGCAGGAACCAGGTGTCAGCCGGGCCCTTGCCCCCCCCCCTTGCCCCCCCCCCCCCCGCCACCACACACACACACACACACACCACACACACACACACACACACACACACACACACACACACACACACACACACACACACACACACACACACACACACACACACACACACACACACACACACCTCATGGCATGTGTGTGGAGGAGCTGACCTCCCCTCCCCTCCCCTCCCTCCCCTTGCCCAGGCATCGCTCGGCCAGGCCCTCTAGTGTGGCCGCTCGTCGGCTGCCTCGCCCTCGGCTGGGTGCTCGTCTAGTGTGAACGGCGTCTCTTCACCCCTGCCGCTGTGAACAGGCTGCCTCGCCCTCGGCTGGGTGCTCGTCTGGCTCTGCGTCTGCAAGGGCGTCCACTCGGCGGGCAAGGTCGAGGCCCACGCCGAGATACGGGGAGATGCAGCCGGGATGTAGCCCCGCACCCAGTGTCGCCTCACCCAGTCCGTGCCCGCCGGCAAGGTCGCCTGGTTCACCGCCCTCTTCCCGTACGCTGTCCTGCTCGCGCTGCTGGTGCGGGGGCTCTCGCTGCCTGGCGCACGCAAAGCCTGTGCACGTCGCCGCACGCCGCGAGGAGTGAGGGATGGGCGGCTAACGGACGAGACTAGGCGCGCACGTCGGCCTCAAGTGGTACCTGACCCCCTCCTTCGACAAGCTGGCGGAGCCGCAGGCGCGAGACGCGTCTAGGGCGAGGAGAGCCCAGCACGCCTCAAGGGGCCTCAAGAGAGACCCTGGCCAGAGCAGCCGTGCTGTAGTGCGAGCCTCATGCACGGCGGTGCGGGCGGCAGGTTTGGGTGGCGGCGGCATCCCAAATCTTCTACTCGACTGGCATCGGGTGGGGCACCCTCCCCGCCTTCGCCTCGTACAACCGGCACGACCACAACTTCGTCCGCGACGCGTGGCTGGTGCCCGTGATCAACTGCGGCACCTCCTTCCTCGCCGGCCTCGCCGCCTTCTCCGTGCCGCGAACACACGCCCCCCCCCTCGCCCTCACCGCCGAGCGCTGTGCACCAGGCCTGGTCGTCTTCTCCGTGCTCGGCGACATGTCGCAAGAGACCGGCGTCCTGCCCGCGAGATGCAGATCCTAAAAGGGAAGCGGTGACCAGGAACCAGCAACAATGAGCGAACAGGCGTCCCGATCGACGAGATGCAGATCGAGGGGTCCGGCCTCGCGTTCGTCGTCTACCCGCAGGCGATCGCCAAGCTGCCCGTCGCCCCTCTGTTCGCGCTGCTCTTCTTCACGATGCTGCTCTGCCTCGGCCTCGACTCGGAGTTCTCCATGGCGCGAGATCGCGCGAGACCGCGCGAGATCGCGCGAGACCGCTCGAGATCGCACGAGATCGCGCGTGGTCGAGAAGACACGCACACAGGCCACGGGAGCGGTGACAGGAGCGGCGAACAGGAGTGGTGGGCCCGCGTCTCTTCACGGTCGCATCCCTCTGCAGGTGAGACCATCCTCATATCTCCCATATCTCCCCATATCTCCCCATATCTGCAGGTCGAGACCATCCTCACCGCCGTCGACGACGCCGGCGTCGGCCAGAACTACCCTCGCGCCGTCAAGGCCGCGGCCGCTTGCCTCGCCATGTTCGGCGTCGGCCTGCTCTTCGTCACACGCGGCGGGCTGCACTGGCTCGAGCTGGTCGACGGCTACGCCGCCAATCTGACTCTCTTCATCGTCGGGGGGGTGGAGTGCCTCGCCGTGGGGTGGGTGTACGGCGCGGACCGGTTCGCCGCCGACACGCTCGAGATGGCAAAGACCAAGCTGCCAAAGGCGCTGCCCTGGACCCGACGAGCACCGACTCAGCGCCGGCTCACAGCTAAGAGACGCTTCCCCCCCCCCCCCCCTCCAAAGGCGCTGCTGTGGAACTACAAGCTGGTCGTGCCGGCGCTACTCGCCGTGCTCACCGTGCAGGCGTTCGTCTCCACCGCGACGTCAAAGGTCCACTTCCCGCCGTACGCCGTCGCCCTCGGCTGGTGCCTCGCCCTCGCCTCGGCGCTTCCCATCCCCCTCCTCGCCATACGCCCGCTCTGCTGCCCGCCCCCGTACGCCTCCGAGGGCCTCACGTCCCCGCGCGAGAGGGCGGGTCTGGTGGGCAAGCTCGCCGCCAGCCTGCACCGGCTGTCGAGGAGCCTCTCCTTTGGCGCCTCCTCGCGCGGCGCCTCCTCCGCGCCCGCGCCGAGCGGACTGCCGCCCGAGCTCTCCACGGAGCGAGCAGATGTCGAGCTCGCAGCGGCGCGGGAGGTGCGGTGAGGTTAGAGCAGTGACCTGGGCGCGCTCGTGAGCTGCTGCTCCTGTTTTGGCTTGTGATTACGTGGTATGCACATACAGGTCTGCGTGTACTCTACGTCTGCGTGTACTTACGTCACACGACACCAACAAATAGAGCCGAGAAAAAGCGTCATGGTCAATCATCAGGCCACGGCTGCGGTGGTGTTGGTGTTGGTGTTGGTGCTGTCCCTTTGACTGGAACGCAACCGGGCACAACGCCGTAGCTGTTCTCGACAGCAACAAGTATCTCCTCGCATGCGCTGCGGACTAGCCCAGGATGTTCCCAAAACGCATCGGCCTCCTGTCTCTCCGGCACGTCTGTTGTTGAGGGCGGCGGCTGCGCGAGCATTCTCAGGACAGCAAGGCGTGTCGGAATGACGGAAAGGCGCCGCGGCGAAAGCTGAAACGCCTCGCTGGGCGCGAACAACAGAAGGAGCGGCACGACCCGAGACGCCACCATGGATGGTTTCGAATGGACGACAGACACGTCCCTCGCTTTGAAGAATAATTCCCTAAAATCCGGACACGCCCCTCGCGATTCGTAAGAAGAAGGAAAAAGAAAAAACCCGCCACGGCTGCCCCGACGACCACATCCTTGAGCCCTCGAGGATCCCCTGGACGCTGACGACGCCGAAGCCCTCTATTCACCCATGTCTCGCGCAGCCATCCTCTGCGCGCTCGTCGCAACCTCCACCACGGCCGCTCCGACCGTCAACGCGCCGGATGAGAAGGGCTTCTCCTTTGGCTCAGGCAATGTGCGCTGCTGCCTCGCCGCCCACCGCTTGCGCGCCTTGCCCACGTCGCCCCACGCCACGCCTCGCCCACTCTTCGGCCTCATCCCATCAGAGCATCGGCGTTGGCGTAAACGTCTTCACGATATCGACCAGCGCCTTCATCGACGCGTGCTGTGACGTCGAGCCTTTTGCGCGCTCCATCGTTGGCAAACAGCTGTGCGGCTGTGATGCAAACAGCTGCGAACAAACGGCTCGCCACGCCATCAACATCCTCTCCAACAACGAGCTCGGCGTGGAGACCAACGTATTCGCCATCTGGTGGTCCAAGGTCGTGTGCGCCGTGAGGCCTGGATCGAACGACTGCGAGACGGCTGCAGAGGACGCGGTGACGGCGACGGCGGCGGACAGGCACGCCATCCGCACACGCCTTGACCCTGACACTGTGCTATCGCGAAGCTCACCACACCACATCCAACCCACGCAGTGGCCAGATCACCTTCAACTTCCTCTCCAACAACAAGCTCGGCATCGGAGCCAACGTCTTCACGGCCGCGGTCGAGTCCTTTGTGCAAGCCTGCTGCGACGCCGGTCTCTGCCCCGAGGAGTCGCCCTCAGTGCCGCCGCCGTCGCCACCGCCGGTGCCGCGGCTGTAGTCCGAGCCAGCCACTAAGAGGCCGAGCGCCTTCTCATACGGCACGATCTGTACTAGGCGGGAGAGGCGCCGTACGACCCTCCGTAGGGCCCCTTTCTGCCCGCAGCGCTGCCAGCGGGGGCGGACTACGGGCATCGCTTATTACTCCGTGCTGAAGAAGCTCCCACAGCAGTGTCGCTGCGATACTGTGTCCCAGTACACCGTGGCGCCGGTCACAAGCGCGCGGCGCTCAGAACAGACGACTCTCTACTGTATATTAGATCGTCGGTGTTCACTATCAGAGCCCCCCGGGCCCCGGCGCGCACGGCCGCACGCGCGACGATGTGTCATTTAAGTTTCTGCATCACCGTCAATTACGTACAGAAAGCGAGGCGTTGACACCCCCAGAGAGGCTTAACACCTGGCTCGCCGATGCCTTCCCATCGGTAGCCCGCCTGCCTCTCGGGCCTGATCTGTTCGAACGGACCGCACGATGCCGATACGAGCCGACCTCCAGGCGCGCCTGACCATCACCGCCCGCACCCGTTGATCGAAAAAGGCGCGGTCCCAGATGCACTCCGGCCAGTGCCACGAGCAGCGCGGCTGGAACATGCAGGCCTGCAGGTTGAGCGCCTTTGACTGGCACCTTCCAAACAGCGCCGAACCGTTGGCAAAGACGGGCAGCAGCCGAATCGAGCCGACAAAGAAGATGTCGTCCCGCCGTACCACCAGATCCATCGGCGACGCGGTGCCGCCCTGCTCGCCTCCTCCAGCAGCCCTCTCGTATTCAGCCCTTCTCTCCGTCTCGAGGTCCTCCGCCAACGGCAATGACCGCACGGCGTCGTCGCCGCAGTCCTGGCTGAAGCAGAGCTTGGAGCCGTCGTCCGCTGCCTCGGGGGGAATCGGGGTGGGCTTTCGCGCGGCGCGAACGACGCCCTCCTCACGCGCCACGCGGGCGAGGGTGCGCTCCCACGCGGCGAGGGGCGGAATGCCCGCGAGGGCCACGTCTGGCCGATGCAGCACGAGGTGCCTGTACGGCTTGCCCAAATCGATTGCGCGCTGGATCATCGGGCCGCACTGCGCGATGCGAGACGCGGCGAGGCGGTATCGCGAGGCGGCACAGTGGGTGCACTGCCGCCCTCCCAGGTCCGCAAAGCAGCTGGGCCAGCCGGCGGCGCTCTCCCGCCCAAAGGGAGGCACCTCGCACAGCACCGAGGACGAGTTGAAGTCGGTTGGCCTCGCGCACGCGGCCTCGCTCCCCTCCGGCAGCGGGTGGCGGCTGATGATCGAGTCGACCGGTCGTAGGACGCGAATGGCCTGGGCGAGGGCCTCCTCTGACGGCGCCGCCTCCTCTGCGTGGTGGTGAGCGGCATCGACAGGCTCCGCGCCGAGGTTGAGGTAGATGTCTGCGCAGCCGGCGCCGACGCCGTCCCACACCTGCCGCAGACCTGAGACCACCTCGAGCCTCGCCGCACTCCGAAGCTGCCCCACGATGCACACCGCCACCAGCGGCTGCGCGCAGCCGCTTGGCGAATCTGCGGCGACGTCTCCGGCACCTTCCGCTGCTGGACTCGAAGCATCGCCTGGCACGGCTGATCTGGGCTGCCTGCGCCGCCGGGTTGACTCTGACTCAGTTTAGGGCGCGGCGGTGCTAAACTAAGTTGGCGCGTGGCGGGTGGCGCTTCCGCCTTCCCGCCTTCCGCCCCTCACTCCCTCCCCATCAACTTGCGCGGGCGGCTCTCCTCTGCGCGCTTCCGCACGCGCTGCCGGATCAGCTTAGAGATCGCGGTGCGCTCGGGCGTCTTCTCGAGGCAGGCGAGGAACTGAAGGGCGTTGGCGTTGCGCGCCACCATGTCGCCTGACTTATGGACTGCAATGTCGAGATGAGGCCACTCTTTGAGGGTGTACGTCGTCAGGTCGCCCGGCTCGTTACTAGTGCGCAAATCGGTCCGTGCGCCGAGCTCGAGCAGCTTCTCCACTGCTTCGACCTAGCGTGTGTGTGTGTGTGTGTGTGTGTGTGTGTGTGTGTGTGTGTGTGTGTGTGTGTGTGTGTGTGTGTGCGTGCGTGTGTGTGTGTGTGTGTGTGTGTGGGTGGGTGGGTGTGTGGGTGTGTGCGTGTGTGTGTGCGTGTGTGCGTGTGTGCGTGTGTGTGTGTGTGTGTGTGTGTGTGTGTGTGTGTGTGTGTGTGTGTGTGTGTGTGTGTGTGTGTGTGTGTATGTGTGTGACCTAGGAGCGCGATCGCAGATGAGGCAGTGAACGCAGGATCATGCTGCAGTCAGCGCCCCACAAAAGGAGCTCAATTTAGTGAGGGTGGCTTGTGGTCGCCCTGGCTTCCGAATGGAGTACATGCCTCTTGACCTCAGGATCTAGGGTGCGGACGTTGTTAGGGCGAGGCGGCTCGCGTCACACGACTTGCTCTCGCGATCGCCGCTGCGAACGCAAAGAGCTACGTGAGTGGCACGCTCGACGCGAAGACGCTCGCGCTCGACTATGATCCCATCGACGCTAAGGAGTGGAAGGGCTTTTCCGGACCGTGCTATCGCCGCAAGGCGCGCGGCAAGGCAGCCGAGAGGAGCCGAGAGGAGACGAGAGGTGCCGAGAGGAGCCGAGAGGAGCCGAGAGGAGCCGAGAGGAGCCGAGAGGAGCCGAGAGGAGCCGAGAGGAGCCGAGAGGAGCTGAGAGGAGCCGAGAGGAGCCGAGAGGAGCCGAGAGGCGAGAGCAAGCGTGCCAGCTAAGTCCTAAGACCCGCCGCAGTAAGTATCCCTAGTCGATGCCGCCGTGGAGTAGACGCAGCCGTAAAAGAGAGCTTGGCAAAAGTGGACATATTGGTATGCACGATACTTAGTGAAGACCGCACGCGACTGTATAGATACCGTGAGCCAGGGCTTGGAGATCACCGCAGAATTCTTGTTGCGAGTTTTGCCTCCGGCCCCTTTGCCGGCCTGCCCCCGACATCCTGGCCGCGCAGCTCCACACTCACGCCATGTACATGCTCTCCCTCGGCCTCGCGAGCGCCGCCTACTCCTCCTCCTCCGACCTCGCGCAGCCGACCGTCCCCACGGAGCGCCTCTCCTCCTCGCCCGACATCTGGCTCACCAAGGGCTTCCTCTCGCCCGCCGAGGTGAAGCACCTGCGAACAAAAGTGCCGGCCGACGAGGCGGCGTACGCGCCGTGCATCGGCCAGGTGGACGAGTTTGAGTCGAAGCGGTGCGCCTTCGTCCCGGTGGCGGGCGACCCGCTCGCCGAGGCCCTCGTCGCGCGGCTCGGCGAGGCGTGGCGCGTCGACACCTCGCGACTCGTCGCGGCCGGCCTGCCTCTCATCCGGTATCTTCCCGGCGCGCCGCCGGTGGGGAAGCACGGCGACGAGGACCGGCACGGGGTGGTGCCCAACGCGACGCTCGTCCTCTACCTCACCGGCTCCGACCCCGCCCACCCCGCCGGTCAGACAATCTTTCCCGAGGCGCGCCGCCGCCGCTCCCTCCGACCTCGGAGTGTGGCGTCCCTTCACAGGGTGCGCGTGGTGGTCAGGCGGGCGTCGCCGTCTCCCCGACGCCGGGCGCCGTCCTCTCCTTCTCCAACCTCGACGCCTCCGGCGCCCCCCACCCCAACGGCCGCCACCTCGTCAGCGCCGTCCCGCGCGAGGCTTCTCGGGCAGCAGATGCCGAGAGAGCACACCCTGTCTCCCAGCTCTCTCTCTCTCTCTCTCTCTCTCTCTCTCTCTCTCTCTCTCTCTCTCTCTCTCTCTCACTTGTCTGCGCTCTCGGGCTGCAGATGCCGAGAGAGCACACCCTGCATCCCAGGCTGTCTCGACAGCACTTGTATGCCAGGCTGTTGTCTCGACAGCGCCTTCTCTTCCCTGCTGCGGGTCCGACCCACCCGCAGCCGCAGACGTGTGTGTGTGTGTGTGTGTGTGTGTGTGTGTGTGTGTGTGTGTGTGTGTGTGTGTGTGTGTGTGTGTGTGTGTGTCCAGCATGCACTGCGCCTCTCAATGCTCCCCCCTCTCAAGAACCTTCTCGGAACCATCCCCGCAGGCGGAGAGCGACCGGCTCGTCCTGCAGGTCCCGCTCGCCCACCCGGCTGCTATCTCGGCTACATCTCGGCTACATCTCGGCTACATCTCGGGTATACATCACAGGTCCCGCTCGCCCACCCGGCCGGCGGCGCTCCTCCGCACGCCTACGCGGAGCACGTCTCGGGCAACAAGAAGCCGGGCGAGCACGAGAAGCTGCACGGCAACGCGCAGCAAAAGGGCGCGTACGCAGCGGCTGTCGCCGCGGGCATGTCGATCGCGGTGGCCTCGACGGGCGGTTTGAGGTGCGCAGCCGCCGTGAAGAGCGCCTCTTCACGCGCGGCGGTGTGAGCAGGTTGCTTTCATGGCGGCCAAGGCGGGCAAGTTTGAGGCCGGGGACGCGGCGTCGCTGGAGGCGGCGGCCAGGGCGACCAACGAGTTCGCCGCCGACGATTTCAAGACAAAGGCGGCCTGAGGGAGGGCCTGGCTTGCCTGTGGAGGGGCGGCCCCTGGCTCCTTTCCAGACTTCTACACCCCGTTTGTGTGACAGCTGCAGAGGTCGAGAGGGAGGCGAAAGCAGCGAGAGCGGCACCCATGTACACTGAAGACGCGCCGGTGTTGCGGTTCCTGGCCCCCTTCGCGCGGCTCGTCATGCCAGCATAGCACACAGGCGCCCACGATGTAGGTAGAGCGCGTGACGGCGTGACGGCGTCGGTGTCCACTCGCGCGCGAGCAACGGGGGGCGAAAGTCTGTGACTGTCCGCAAACGCCCTCCAAGCCCCCGGCCCCCCCTGGCCCTGCACAAGTCTACGGCTCTACCGACAAGTCTAATAACTTAGACACGCTCTGAGAAGATTTTTTGCGACTGTTTGAAAAACTTGGAAAACGCTCGGCGCTCGCGGAGCCTACAGGGCCGGCGCGAAGCGACGACCGCCGAGCTTTAGGTCGCCGACATCCAGCCGGAGCTGCGAGTCCACACGGAAGCCTCTAGGGCGAATTCACTGTGATTTCGCAGAGACTACCTCATTTGCTGCTCCCCCCATGAAGGGGGGTTTGTGTGGGAAGCCAAGGGAGGTTAATGGCTTCCCACATTTGTGATGGGTCGAAATCGGCCCGCCATTGATGGTCGAATCGGTGTAACGAATCGAGAGAGAGAGACGCGAGGGCCCAAGAGGCCCGTGGGCTCGCCTGCAGAGCGTCTCTCTCTTGCCATTCTGCTTGTCTGTTTTGTGGCCTCTTCTCTCGTCTGTCGGTGTTTTGTCCCACCCTGAGCATACTGCCTAAAGGGTGTGGATGCTGAGGGCCCTGGCGGTGAATGCTGACGGCCAAAGTTGTTCAAAGGATTAGAAACGTTTCGCGAGCAGTTGACCGGGCGTGCCCGCGACAGATCGGCGAATCGATAGAATGGCTGCATGCCGTCACAGACGCTGCGCACCTCCACGGAGGAAATGGCGCACATTGCCCACAGCCGTGGCGGCCCCTGGTACAGCTCGTACCCGAACTCGGCGTCGTAGGCTTCGAACACCTGGGCACCAGGCCCGGAGCTGCACAGCACCGGCTGATCCATGTATCGCGATACGGCGTCATCGAGACTCAGCGGGTCCATCATGGCCGACAGCCCCGCCGACCGCCCCGCCAATATTAAGTCGAGGTGGCAACGCGTTAGTTTTTCAGTGTACGTACTTTTGTTTAAATACTTTTAGCGTACTGGGATCTCTTTTCTCCCAGTAAGCTAAAAGTACGTACGTACTGGGAGAAAAGAGAGAGGGGGGGTTGTGTTCTCTAGGCCCCTAAGGGCCCTACGCGCGGCGTGAGAGCTCGGAAGCGAGCTTCTCTCTCACTCAGTGTATGTAGCTCTTACGTACATTCCCGTAGGAGACTCTGCTGACAGGGTTTGCGATGAGGAGCGACCCGAAGGGTTTCTCGGAGGTTAGTGCACCACTAACCTCCGTGCGCCGAAGCGCAAGCGCTGGGAGCAAGAACACTACGACCTGGGTCGGGCTCATACTAGCACCCCACCTCGCGATTTTTATCTTTTTCCTCTCCTTGAGCACTTGAGCACTGGATAGGGTCGATTCCGCGTGGTACGGGACCCCTCGATCGTCTCGCCCGCCCTCACTGGCATGTTCATTGGGGGGGGTCATAACAAACACGGTACAGGTTCGAGGTGCACGCTGCCGAAGCAGTGTCGTCCCCCCTCTCCCCGACGGCGATGGCGGTGTGACCGATCGAGCTACAAGAGGAGCTTGTTCAGCAGGATCGGAGTGGTCAGATGCACTACCGCACTGAGCATGAGACCATCGTACGACGCATCCATCACCGTCTCGGAATTGCGTGGAATCGAACCACTCCGGGATGGGGCAACCCCATCGAGTTGTGTTTTCCTCGCCTGCAGGAGACAGCGGGGGTGTGCGATCTTTACTCTTGGCATGCTGCGGCCCCAGTACGCAAGTTAATGACCAGCATTGCTGCCGGGGGCATTCGAGCCGCCACAGCCGGTGTGCGGCTGTGCACTGCCACCTGCCCGCGGCTACGCACATGTGCGCTCGCATTGGATGAGCCCTGCTGATGGACCTGCGTCGCCTAGCTGCACGAGAGCACTGCCGCAGGCGGCGGCCGTGGCATACACTGCGAGCGAGCACACTCCGGTGCAGCTGCGAGGTGCAGCAAGAGCACGTCGTTCCTGCCTCTGATGCCACTCTCGCGGCTTGTAGCGCGTCACTCGCGCATGCTCTCCAGGAGCTATGGCGGGCGCGTGTGTGGGGCTGTAGCCTGTGTTTGGCCGGTTCTGACCCGTTTACTATCAGTACCATGCCTGGGCCACAAGAATCGCACACGGGGAGCGGCTCAGGGACCCAGTAAGCCGCGGAATCGCCAAATGTCACAACCCGGCTCACCCAGGGCTGGACCTAGTCGAGCGGACGCGGGGCCAGAATGCAGAAAGAGGGCGGGCGCCGGGTTTCGAAAGCCGGCGTTTTCGCGCGTTCGAGGGGCTTTGCCTCGGAGTTTGTGCAAAATTGACAAAAACTGCGCGCGAAAGCCGAGATGGCACCGCAGGCGGCGTGTGTGCACGAGGGCGGCGGCGTCCAGCGCCGAGCAGCACACCACCCCAGCGCGAGCGGCATCGCCGACTACGCGCGGCGGCGGGCGGCTCGACCGAGCCGGCGCCGGAGGAGGCGACGGACGTCGAGGCGGTGAGCGCCGCGGACGTGCTGGCCGGCGTGGAGGAGAGCGGACCGAACTACGCCCTTCCGGCGGCGAGGGAGGGCCAGAGGGAGCGGCGGGAGCGGCTGCGGTTGGACGAGACGGCGAAGCAGGCGGGGCACACCATCGTGGAGATGGGAGCGCACGTCGAGATCCTGGGCGAGCAAGGCTTGTGGTGGCCGGCCACCATCGCGGGGCGGGAGGAGGACGTGGATGGCCGGCTCGTGCACGAGGTCGAATACGACGGCTACCAGGGCGAGCAGTACTGGCACATGCTTGACGACGAGCAGTGGCGGCTCGCGACCGCGACGCCAGCCGCCGGCACGAATGCGGCGGCCTCCATTCGTTCTTTCTTTTTTGAGCTAGCCTCATGTTATGAAACAAACGCAAGGCGGACACACACCCATGACGCATCGCTCTCGGGCCCACAGACATCCCGCACACCCGCCGCCCCCGCGCGCGCCCCACCCCGGCCGGGAGAAAGGGGAGTGACAGTTTGGGATGGCAACAGTAGGTAGGTAGGTAGAAAGGTGAAGAACAGCCAGTCGAGATACCCCTCACTCCATGCGCGAGAACGCAAAGAGAAACCAGGGTTCCGGCTCCTACCCGGATAGGGGGTCTGTCGGCACTGGCTGGCCCCTCCCACCCAGATAGGTAGGTAGGTTGGTCTTGTTTGGCCCAAAAGGGCCCTGCAATAGGTAGGTAGCCCATATTTTCATCTTTTTTCGCTTCGCTGCGCGGCCTGGGGATAGGTAGGTAGGTAGGGCGTTTTGGCGCGAGTCAGGTAGGTAGAAAGGTGAAGAACAGCCAGGCTCGGACTGGACACCAACGCGGTATGGGTGGACGCGAGACAGATGATGACGACACGCACGAACGACACACAGACACAAACAAGCTCACAAGACACACAGCCAGCTGGCTGCCACACACCCTGAGTTGGCGTACACATAACTCAGGGCCACATTCTTCCTGTCGCCCCCCCCAGCACTCTCCAAGGTGCCAAGAGAAACAAACAAGGGCACAACAAACAACAGACGACAGGAAGCAACGTGCGAGGCTAGAGCAGGCTTGCTCGTCCTCTAGCAATCTCCGCCGACCGCGAGGCCGGACTAGACCGTGTGTGGGGTCATGTGAGGTGTCTCTGGTCACTCTCCTCAGGGGCTAGCCGCCAGCGGCCAGCCCTATCTCGCACTCACAGGCAATGACAATCCAATGTATGAGTGTATGCAAGCAGAGGCGCGTGTGCTGGTTCTAGATCGCACGCCGTGGGAGCAGGCGGACATCGCTTCCAGGGAGGGGGGCGCACTTCTGCTCACGCCCCACCCCCCCCCTAGCATGTGGTGAAGGCGCTGGGGGGGTCGGGACCCCCCCCCCAGCATGTGGTGAAGCCTCTGGGGGGGGGTCGGACCCCCCCCTAGCATGTGGTGTGAGCAGAAGTGCGCCCCCCTCCCTGGAAGCGATGTCCGCCTGCTCTGGCATATATGACTTGGGAGGCGTGCGACCGCAGCGCGCCCGCCGTCAGCTCGACGGGGCGCGCA
>NW_005194698.1:258447-261792 GCF_000372725.1 Emiliania huxleyi CCMP1516
GCTCAAGTCGGCGTCGATGGCGCGGTCGCCGCAAAGCGTGATCGAGATCGCTTTGGCGGAGGCGCGAGCGACGCGGTGCACGACGAGGGGGCGGGCCTCGTCTCGGTGGGCGGCGGCGGGCCGCCTGGCATGTCTCGGCTCGGCGCCGAGGCACAGAGCCGCTGCGAGGCAGCGGCGGCAACGCGCGGCGGCGGAGGCACCATCGCCGGGCAGTCTCGGGGTGGCGTGGAGGGCCACTCGAGCTCTGCCGGCGGTGCGGTCGCCACGCACGGGCACGCGACGCGAGGAGGCGTCGCCGAGGGCGTCGACGAGGCGCTCGACGAGGCACGGCAGCGGGCCGGGTCCTCTCGGAGCCGCGGAGGCGCCGCTGCAGGCGGCGGCGGCGAGAGCGAAGTCAGCAGGCAGAGCGGCTGTGGCGGTGAGGGCCATGCGGGCTCTGCTGCCGGCTCGCTCGCCTCTCTCGAGGACGCGACGGCCGGGACAGCCGTCGCTGCAGCCGGCGGCACCGCGCCGCCTGACAAGCCGCGCCTGTGGACAGCGGCGAGCACCCGCTGCTGGGCGAGAGCAGCGGCGCAAGTCGGCGTCGATGGCGCCGTCGCCGCAAAGCGTGACCGAGATCGCTTTGGCGGAGGCGCGAGCGACGCGGTGCACGACGAGAGGGCGGGCCTCGTCTCGGTGGGCGGCGGCGGGCCGCCTGGCAGGTCTCGGCTCGGCGCCGAGGCGCAGAGCCGCTGCGAGGCAGCGGCGGCAACGCGCGGCGACGGAGGCACCATCGCCGGGCAGTTTCGGGGTGGCGTGGAGGGCCACTCGAGCTCTGCCGGCGGTGCGGTCGCCACGAACGGGCACGCGACGCGAGGAGGCGTCGCCGAGGGCGTCGACGAGGCGCTAGGCGAGGCGCGGCCTCGGACCATGTCCTCTCGATGCCGCGGAGGCGCCGCTGCAGGCGGCGGCGGCGAGAGCGAAGTCAGCAGGCAGAGCGGCTGTGGCGGTGAGGGCCATGCGGGCTCTGCTGCCGGCTCGCTCGCCTCTCTCGAGGACGCGACGGCCGGGACAGCCGTCGCTGCAGCCGGCGGCACCGCGCCGCCTGACGAGCCGCGTCCGTGGACAGCGGCGAGCACCCGCTGCTGGGCGAGAGCAGCGGCTCAAGTCGGCGTCGATGGCGCCGTCGCCGCAAGGCGTGATCGAGATCGCTTTGGCGGAGGCGCGAGCGACGCGGTGCACGACGAGGGGGCGGGCCTCGTCTCGGTGGGCGGCGGCGGGCCGCCTGGCATGTCTCGGCTCGGCGCCGAGGCACAGAGCCGCTGCGAGGCAGCGGCGGCAACGCGCGGCGGCGGAGGCACCATCGCCGGGCAGTCTCGGGGTGGCGTGGAGGGCCACTCGAGCTCTGCCGGCGGTGCGGCCGCCACGCACGGGCACGCGACGCGAGGAGGCGTCGCCGAGGGGGTCGACGAGGCGCTCGACGAGACGCGGCCGCGGGCCGGGTCCTCTCGGAGCCGCGGAGGCGCCGCTGCAGGCGGCGGCGGCGAGAGCGAGGTCAGCAGGCAGAGCGGCTGTGGCGGTGAGGGCCATGCGGGCTCTGCTGCCGGCTCGCTCGCCTCTCTCGAGGACGCGACGGCCGGGACAGCCGTCGCTGCAGCCGGCGGCACCGCGCCGCCTGACGAGCCGCGTCCGTGGACAGCGGCGAGCACCCGCTGCTGGGCGAGAGCAGCGGCTCAAGTCGGCGTCGATGGCGCCGTCGCCGCAAAGCGTGATCGAGATCGCTTTGGCGGAGGCGCGAGCGACGCGGTGCACGACGAGGGGGCGGGCCTCGTCTCGGTGGGCGGCGGCGGGCCGCCTGGCATGTCTCGGCTCGGCGCCGAGGCACAGAGCCGCTGCGAGGCAGCGACGGCAAGGCGCGGCGACGAAAGCACCATCGCCGGGCAGTTTCGGGGTGGCGTGGAGGGCCACTCGAGCTCTGCCGGCGGTGCGGTCGCCACGCACGGGCACGCGACGCGAGGAGGCGTCGCCGAGGGCGTCGACGAGGCGCTCGACGAGGCGCGGCCGCGGGCCGGGTCCTCTCGGAGCCGCGGAGGCGCCGCTGCAGGCGGCGGCGGCGAGAGCGAGGTCAGCAGGCAGAGCGGCTGTGGCGGTGAGGGCCATGCGGGCTCTGCTGCCGGCTCGCTCGCCTCTCTCGAGGACGCGACGGCCGGGACAGCCGTCGCTGCAGCCGGCGGCACCGCGCCGCCTGACGAGCCGCGTCCGTGGACAGCGGCGAGCACCCGCTGCTGGGCGAGAGCAGCGGCTCAAGTCGGCGTCGATGGCGCCGTCGCCGCAAAGCGTGACCGAGATCGCTTTGGCGGAGGCGCGAGCGACGCGGTGCACGACGAGAGGACGGGCCTCGTCTCGGTGGGCGGCGGCGGGCCGCCTGGCAGGTCTCGGCTCGGCGCCGAGGCGCAGAGCCGCTGCGAGGCAGCGGCGGCAACGCGCGGCGGCGGAGGCACCATCGCCGGGCAGTCTCGGGGTGGCGTGGAGGGCCACTCGAGCTCTGCCGGCGGTGCGGTCGCCACGAACGGGCACGCGACGCGAGGAGGCGTCGCCGAGGGCGCCGACGAGGCGCTAGGCGAGGCGCGGCCTCGGACCATGTCCTCTCGATGCCGCGGAGGCGCCACTGCAGGCGGCGGCGGCGAGAGCGAGGTCAGCAAGCAGAGCGGCTGTGGCGGTGAGGGCCATGCGGGCTCTGCTGCCGGCTCGCTCGCCTCTCTCGAGGACGCGACGGCCGGGACAGCCGTCGCTGCAGCCGGCGGCACCGCGCCGCCTGACAAGCCGCGCCTGTGGACAGCGGCGAGCACCCGCTGCTGGGCGAGAGCAGCGGCTCAAGTCGGCGTCGATGGCGCCGTCGCCGCAAGGCGTGATCGAGATCGCTTTGGCGGAGGCGCGAGCGACGCGGTGCACGACGAGGGGGCGGGCCTCGTCTTGGTGGGCGGCGGCGGGCCGCCGAGCATGTCTCGGCTCGGCGCCGAGGCACAGAGCCGCTGCGAGGCAGCGGCGGCAACGCGCGGCGGCGGAGGCACCATCGCCGGGCAGTCTCGGGGTGGCGTGGAGGGCCACTCGAGCTCTGCCGGCGGTGCGGCCGCCACGCATGGGCACGCGACGCGAGGAGGCGTCGCCGAGGGCGTCGACGAGGCGCTCGACGAGACGCGGCCGCGGGCCGGGTCCTCTCGGAGCCGCGGAGGCGCCGCTGCAGGCGGCGGCGGCGAGAGCGAAGTCAGCAGGCAGAGCGGCTGTGGCGGTGAGGGCCATGCGGGCTCTGCTGCCGGCTCGCTCGCCTCTCTCGAGGACGCGACGGCCGGGACAGCCGTCGCTGCA
>NW_005194698.1:261892-284464 GCF_000372725.1 Emiliania huxleyi CCMP1516
CTCTTAAGGACCCAGGACCGCCCTTGGGGGCCAGGGCATCGCCATCGCCCTGAAGAAGGTTGTGTCGGGCCTCGTAGCCATGGGGCACCGGGATCCGATCAGCCCAGGCATCCCCCCCCCCCCCCCCCTCCTAGGTCCTACCCCTCCCCTTCTCCTAGGTCCCACCCGTCGCCGCGCCCAGGGACCGAGTGATTAACGCACGGGGCCGGTTCGTCCATAGGGGCCGCGGGACCAGGGGAGGCGTCGCCCTGTCCGCGCCGCCCATCGCGTGGGCGCGGCTGCCGCCTCTGCTCCGCGCGCGAGCAGGTCTTCGCGTCTCTCTTCAGACTCCCTCTGCGCTGAACAGGCTCGTCTCTGGGGTGCCGAGCGAGCGGGCAGAGCACGCCGAGTGCGAGACGAGGTCGCCTTCGCAAGCCAGGCCGGCGGCGGGGAAGGGCGACTCTTCCTCCCTCGGAGCATACGCGAGCGTGCCCGTGCCGGAGCTCGGCGGCCGCCTCGGCGGCCGCGGCCACGTCCTGAACGGCTTCGGCGCGCTCAGCGGCGGCGCGGCGGCGGCGTGCGGCGACTGCGAGCGAGACCGCGATGACATGCTATAGCCGCAAGTGCCGGGGCGGATCATCCCGGCCGGCTTTTTGTGCTAGTTGAATTATCTATTATGATTTATGTGCGTAAGATCCAGTTCCAGAAAAAGAGCAGATCGGAGATCGCGTAAAGATTGTCCAAGAGATCGACAGGCGCAGGTATTTCAGAGGTCCCAGGTCCGCTCACGGCTCACCGCTCAGGCCTCAGGGGTGCGTGCCCCCTCGTAGGTGAAGTAGGGGCCACGACTAGGGCCACGCGAGAGGTGCGGCTGCGGGGAAGCAGGAAGGGAAAAAAACGGAAAGCGCTAAGCGGAAAAGCCCACAACTTGCGCGGCCGGCGCCGCGCAGCCACTCTCAAAGCTCAAACCCAACACTTTACTCGCTCACACCTCACAGCAGCCGACACGAAAAACTCGGACCCACGAAGACAAGGAGCGCGCGCCAATGGCCGCCTCCGTGACACTCCCACCTCCTGGGCCGGCGCGGGAGTTTTACTGCCGAGTTTCTCCCGGCCGGCCGCCTCCTGACACGCCCACTGACCGAGCCCATCGAAAAAAATTCGGCGCGCCGCACTGCTCTGACCCCTGCTCGCCCCTGCTCGCCACTGTCGCCTCGGTTGCCGAGGCTGCCGCGCACCCGCGCGCTACGCGACTACGAACTGCACCAGCTGGGCTCGAACCAACGACCAAAACGTCCCCGACCCGAACGCTGCACCAACTAGGCCACACCGCAGGCTCGATATGCAATACGCACAAAACTGGCCGCTCATAAAGCACTACTCATTTGCCGAGGTCTGCATCTCGCAACACACACTTGACAGGGACAGACCAGGCGCAGGAAAAGGGAGCGGGGCCCGAATCCAAGGGACCACCCCGTCGGGCGGAGGAGCTGTGAACTCAGGTCCAGCAGGAAGGCTGCTGGCTCCTGACTCATCCCCCAAATCCCCCACACCTTGGCGGCCTGAAACCTTACCATTCCGACACCTCACACACACCCCTCCCCTAGGGCTAAGCAGTGCGCGAGCCCACCCGACTTCAGGCGAGACGTTGACCACTCCTTTGGAACAGTTCTGTCAGTGGCTGCACTAGACGCCCACAGAGGCGCGCGGCGCGGGCAGATGACTAGGGGAGAAAAAGCGGAGAACCTAGCTCGCTGGGAGATGTGCGCAACCTAAAGACGGGAATAGGGGAGAAGTGTCAGTGTGAGGGGAGGGCGTAGGCTGGCGTTTTTGCCTTTGAAAACTGAACAGTTTTTTTTCACAGCAGCCGACACGCGCCCCGTGCCGCGTTCAACCAGCCCCTCTGCGAGTGTCAAGATGGAGCTGCCCCTCCCCCGCCTGGCTTGCCGGCGGGCGGCGTGACGACGAGCCCCTGCTCGCGCGCCTTGCGCAGCGAGTCTGCAACCATCTGCTGCGTCGAGTGGATGGAGGCCACCGCCCTCGCCCCTGCGCGCGTCCCTCTCTCCCTGCCCGCCCTGCGCTCCGGCGCAGCGCGCTCGCCACCTCCGCCTCCCCCGCCTCCTCCGCCTCCGCCTAGCTGCATCCGCGCCCACATCGCATCGACAGTGGCCACCTGCTTGGCAGCCTCGGCGGCCGCTGCCTTCAGGTCCCGCTGCATCCTCTCCTCCGCCTCTAGTGATGGCTCGATTGCAACACCCATCGGCACCACCCCAATGTCCGCCCCAATGTCCGCCGCCGCCGCCGCCTCTCCGGCCGCCGCCTCTGCAGCAGCCGCCTCCGTTCCGCCGCTGGCAGGCTCCGGCGCCGGCGGATAGAGCGCCGCGCCTCCGCCGCTCTCCTCGGCCGCAGCCTCCGCCCCGCCCGCCCGGAACCGCTCCCACGAGCTGAGAGGCGCCGGCTGAGGCGGCGTCGCCGGCGCCGGCGCCGCCCTCTCCCCCTCCGGCCTCCCCTCGGTCCTCCCCTCGGTCGCATCCTCGGGCGCCGCCTCGGCCGCACCCTCGGGCGCGGCGATGGCGGGAGGGGCGGGAGGGGCGGGAGGCGGCGGGGCGGAAGGGGGAGGCCTCTCCCACGCGGTCACCTTGTTGACGTAGTCGACGTAGTACGTCTTCCCCGTCGCCCGGTCCACCCGCGACTCCCACCCCGCCGGCAGCGCCTCCGCCTCCGCCTCCGCCTCCGCCTCCGAGGCAGCGGCGGGCGCAGCAGCAGGCTGCGGCGGCACCTCTCCGCTCTCCTCCCCGCCCGGCCTGTCCCAGCTGGTCACCTTGTTGACGTAGTCGACGTAGAAGGTGCGCCCCGTCGCCTTGTCCACCCGCGACTCCCACCCCGCCGGAAGCGGCTCCGCAGCAGCTGCGGCAGCGGCGGCGGCGGCGGCGGCTGCAGCTGCGGCAGACGGGCCGCATTGCACGGGCGGTGGTTCCGCTTTCGCGGCGGCGGGCGCCGGCGCTGGTGCCGGTGCTGCGGCCGGGGGCGGCGACGCCGGTGTCGGCGCGGGCGGCGGCGGCGAGGCGGGAGACGGCGCCGAGGCGGGCGGCGGCGGCGAGGCTGGCGGCTGTGCAGTGTGTCCGAGCGGCTGCCAGGCTGGGACGAGCCGCTCCATGGAGAGGGACTTGACGAGCTGGGCGGAGAGGACCTGTTGGGGAGAGGAGGGTGTGGAGAAAGAGGAAGGGAGAGAGAGAGAGGGCAGAGAGGGAGAGAGGGAGCGAGGGTGGGAGTGGGAGACAGAGAGGGCGGAGGCTGCAAGCGAGAAGCGAAGAGAGGCGGCAGCGGAAGGAGAGGCGGAGGGAGAGCAGCGTGGGAGAGGAGCGGGAGCGTGTGCGGCACAGGCGTCGAGAGGGTACCTGCGAGCGCTGGTGGGCGGCACGCAGGACGGCGAGTTCGGTAGCGGAGAGCGGGCCGTGCTGGGTGAGCGCGTCGAGAAGCACCGCGCTCGCGTGCAGCCCCTGAGCGATCCGCGGCGCCTCGAGCACCGCCCAACGGTCGCGCGGGGTCGGCGCCGTATCTGGACGGTCCAGCTTGCGGGCGCGCTCGTAGATGTCGATGGCGAGCGCGCGGAGCGTGGCGCCGGCCGGCGCCTCGGGCGGGCCCAGCGCGCCCCGCTCCTTCTCCAACTCGTCCAGAATGCCCATCAGCCAGCGCGTGCCGGCTGCGTCCCTGCTCCGAAGCGCGAGCCCGACAGCGGCGGCGTGCACGCGGAGCTGGTGGGAGACGACGGCGCTCACGCTCTTCAGCTCGCGCGCTCGGTCGACGTAGGCGCGGATCGGCGAGAGGCTCTCTGGGAGGGGCTGCATGTACGTTTATAACCAATCGGCAATGGTGGTGAGATGGGCGACCGCGCGGCGTGTGAAGCGAAGCACGACCGCAAAATCGTGGCGAAAAAAGAAAGAGCGCGACATACCCTGGATGTGAGGCTGCCGACTGCACTCCAAGTGCTCCAAGTGCGACAAGCCGCACTGTCCCTCTGTGTTCGTGTGCGTCGCCCATGAAAGGAAGAAAGAAAGAAAACGGACAACCCAAGGGAGGGATGGGAGGACGGCACGCCGCCACCACACAGCTCACAGGGATTTTAAGGAGAGGTGTGTGATGCGCTAGCCGTCGCCCACCCTAGGGAGTCTGCCTCTTCCTATCTCTCTTCGCAGTCTCTCGCCGCTTCTCGCTGCAACCTTCATGCCACCTCGCGGTCGTCCCACTCTCGTCGTTCTCTCCCTTGTCACTTCCTCCTCTTGTCGCGTCGTTCTCTTCTGCCTCGTCCTGCGACGCCGCCGCCTGCCGGTCCCTTGTTCTCGCGGCTTCTTTCGCCTTTCGGCGCAACTCCGTCCTCCTCGCGGCGTATCCTGGCCCCTCGAGTCTATCGAGCTCCCCTCGCGCAAGGACCACATTTCTGACTCCCACTCCGATCATTTGCCTCCAAGTCATGAGAGAGAGAGATTGTTTGTGTTTTGAGATTATTATTATTTTTGTTTGTGTTTTGTTGCAAGTCATGTCGTTGCTCAGGTCCACTCTCTCTTCGAACACTTGTGCCTCTACGGATGATGCCGGCGCTGGCGTCCCCTTCGGGTGCATCGTGACATCTAACAACTGAATTTCCACTGGTTCGTCCTCCTCGGAGTCCAGAAAGAAAGAAAGAAAACGCACAACCCAAGGGAGGGATGGGAGGAGTCCATCTCTCCCTGGAGATGAATGGTGTATTTATTTTTTACACAGGCGAGCCACCCTGGCTGACAGCACACACGGCAGGCCACCCTTGGGTGATGCTCTGATAAACCCTCTGGATCTTCGACAAAGGTCGGATATTTCTTTTTTCAAAGTGCAAGGTGTGAATACGAGGTTTATGATAGGGCTACTACGACGAACTATGCGGCAATCGACTGGGCGCCTGGCGCCCGACCACCCCCGCGCAAAGACCTCGTAGTCGTCCTCTCATAGTACATAGACCAGCGCACAGCGCCATTGGACGTATTTTCTTCTCAATAACAAGGCCTGAGAGAGAGAGAGAGAGAGAGAGAGAGAGAGAGAGAGAGAGATTTTTAGAAGCCAAGAAGAAATGTGGCACACAGAGTTCTCCTTCTGTCTGAGAGAGAGAACAGCGCCATACGTGTCTTCTTCTCAATAATCGGGTCGCTCCTCATCGCAAACCCTGTCAGCAGAGTCCTCCTACGGGAATGTACGTAAGAGCCACATACACTGAGAGAGAGAAATAACAAGCTGTGACTTGGCTGTGAACACCGTCGCACGTCCCATGTGTGTTGGCTTGTACCCCCAGTCGCGGTGGCGTCCATCGCCAGGCTCCCTAGCTCAACCGACGACCCTTCGGGATCGACGGCCGATCGTCATCGCTCTCGATGCTCATCGGGACGTTGCTGCTTCTGTCCCACCAGCAAACTGCCCTCGCCGAGCCCACGGAGTGCCACAATTCGTTCACGACGTCGCCCGAGGGTGGACAGGACCAGGTCTTCTCCACTCCGTTTGTGTCGCTAGGCTTGGAGGCTCCGCCACAGCCGCTCATGCCGAAGCACGGCTGGCGGACAGAGCAAGAGCTTGAGGCTGTCATCCACGCTCTCGCAGAGGACGGCGCAGTCTTGCTCGAGGGCGTGGTCGATCCGAGCGTCGCGCTGAGCCTTCGCACCCACTTCTACGATGACCTCATCCGCCACCCGAACATGGAGGAGGCGATCCGTGAGCTCGGTGCGGCTAACAACTCGGAGGCCTTCTACGTGGCGGAGCGGCGGGTTGGGGGCCTGCGCGTGCGCCGCAATGGCGCACGCGGCCGCTTCGACCTGAAGCCATTCGACCGGCGCGACGCGGGGGTTCTTGTGCAGTCGCTCGGCCTCGACTCTCTGTTCGAGCCCTTCCTTCTTCCGCCGCCGCTCCGCACGCTCCTCGCTTCCGTTGTGCAGGCGCCAACGGGCTGGCGCGTGAAGAATGCTGGAGCGCTGACCACCTTTCCGCACGCACACACGGGGCAGTGGCACCGCGATATCGGAGACGGCCTCTTCGGGAACGAGAGCCTAGACCTGAGCCTGCCGGACTACTACTTTGCCGCTCTGTGCCCGCTGGACGAGACGACGGTCGAGCAGGGCTCCGAGCTGCTCCTTGGCTCGCACACCGTCCTCGCGGGCGGACTGGGCGAGGCGATCTCAGCAGGGCGCGTGCGCCGCGTGATAGCTGCTGCAAAGCCAGGCGACGTCCTCTTCTTCAGCGGCAAGGTCGTGCACCGCGGCATGCCCAATCCGACCGAGTCCACGCGCTCGCTGGTGTACACGGTCTATACTGCAAAGTGGTTCGAGCAGGGCCGTGACGCGTCGCGCGAAATGTACACCGGCTGAGAGGAGGCTCGACTGCGCATAAGTGCGGTCTTGGTCTCTCTTGGAGCCACAGAGCAGATGGCGCTAGCCAGAAACTCCGCCCTCGTCTCGCGTGTGTCTCGTCCGGTTAAGGCAGGCGTGAGAGTGAAAGGTGTTCCCCGCGACTGCAGCGCACCGCGGCCGCGCCGTCGCACCGGCGCGCGTGTGCCCCTCTCGTCGTCGCTCACGTGATGCTCCAAACCGCGGTTTGTCTCCTCTTCCTAGCGAGCCGTACACGTCTTCCACACCATCCACGCCACACCTCCTGACCAGTGCGGGGCTCGGTCGTGAGTCGTGTGCGGTGTGGCGAAGCGTGGCGTGTGAAACGGCTGCGCCCTGCAGTGACCCCGCTTGCGGCAGCGTCCGAAAATGTATCCGGCTGGTCCTCTCCTCGTTTCTCACGCGTCCTTTCTGACAGGATTACACAAAATCCGCGTAGGCGACTGGGGCCGCCTTCTCGGCAGCGCGCTCGCGGCGCGCTGTCTACTCAGAGTCTAATCAGGCTAACGTAATCCCTGTTTGAGCGGCCTGCGAGGCCGAGGTCCCCCCACTGGGGTCCCGCAAAGATCTAGGCTAAACGTAGTCCCTGTTTGAGCGGCGCAGTGGGCCGAGGTCCCCACTGGGGTAGCTCACAAGACACACAGCCAGCTGGCTGCCACACACCCTGAGTTGGCGTTCACATAACTCAAGGCCGCGCCCCCCCCCTGTCGCCTCCCCCAGCCAAGGTGCCGAAGGAACAAACAAGGGCACAACAACACAACAGACGACAGGGGGCAGGCTTGCTCGTCCTATGTATGTATGTAGGAAGGTGAAGAACAGTCAGGCTCGGACTGGACACCAACGCGGTATGGGTGGACGCAAGACAGATGATGACGACACGCACGAGCGACACACAGACACAAACAAGCTCACGGGACACACAGCCAGCGGGCTGCCACACATCCTGAGTGGGCGTACACATCACTCAGGCCACGTCCCCCCTGTCGCCCCCCCCAGCACTCCAAGGTGCCAAGAGACAAACAACAGCACAACAACACAGACAGGCGACAGGGGCGAACGTGTGAGACTAGAGCAGGCTTGCTCCGCCTCTAGCAATCTCGTCGCCGGCCGCAAGGCACGGACGAGACCGTGTGTGGGGTCTTGTGAGGTGTCTATGGACGCCCTCCTCACAGTCTAGCGGCCAGCCGCCAGCCCTATCTCGCACTCATGGGTGACGACAGTTCATTGGATGAGTGGTTGCGAGCAGAGGCGCGTGTGCTGAATCTAGATCGCACGCCGTGGCATATGACTTGGGTAGGCGTGCGACCGCAGCGCGCCCGCCGAAGGCAGCAATCTCCGCCGACCGCTAAAGAAGAATTTTCAGAAATTTCTTTTTGGGCCACAGGGAGCAACCTGTGGCACCTCTCACCTCTCCAATGTCGCTGATCGCGGACATTCAAGTGGTGCCCAGCCCCACTGGCACCGAGGCGGACTGCTTCAAGCACGTCAATGCCGCCATCGCCGTGATCACAGCCTCGGGACTCAAGCACTCGGTTGGCGCCCTCGGCACCACAGTCGAGGGACGCGCGGACGCTGTTTGGAGGGTGGCGCGCGAGGCGTTTGACGCGTGCCTGAAGAGCGGCGCTGAGAAGGAGCTCATGTACCTCAAGCTCTACCGCGGCGACCACACCGTTTCAGAGCTCGAGGAGAGCGGCGCAGCAGCGGCGGCGGCGGCGCGGCCGGTTGCGCGCCCGGATGATCGGCCGGCGGCGGCGTCCCGCGCGGCAGTCGCCAACCCGAACCCCGACCGCGCGTCTCGCGACCGCACCTCCGCCTCGCGCCCCGCCTCTGGGATGAGGCCGCCCGGCTCGGGCTTCTCGCTCGACCACCGCGCCGTGCGGGACCGCACCTCCCGCACCTTCTTCGAGGCGGGCCCCGCCCCGCCGCCGCGCGAGCTGCACGCCGCCCGCCGAGTGCAGCAGCCCGCCTCGGTCCCGAAGCGGCGCGAGGCGCCGCCAGACGAGAGGCCTCCGCGCGGGCGGCCGCCCAAGGGCAAGGCTTGCGTCCCCTCCCTCGGACGGGTGGACAGCGCGCCGCCTCCTCCGCCTGCGCGCGCCGCGCCGCCCGCCGCCAAGAAGAAGGCCGTGGCGGCGGCGGCGGCGGCGGCGGGCTCCAAGCAGGCCGCCCCGCCCCGCCGCCGCCCCGCGGCCGCCGCCCCCGCCGCTCGCAGCCGGCACGCTAGCCTCCCGCCCGCTCGCGCCAAGCCGCCGCCGCCGCCGCCCGTCCTCAACCTGATGCCGGGCCGGCCGGCGCGCGACCGGCACGCCGCGGCCTAGATGCCGCAACGTCACTCGCACCGCAGACACTCGCCTCTCTAGCCAGCACCGGCGCCTCACCCTCGCTCCTGCTGTGCTGCTGCACGCCCTGCGCGGCGGAGAGGAGGCGCGGCTCCTGCTGCCGCTGCAAGCCCCAGCCGCAGGCGCTCCCCCCCCTCTAGGCCCGCGGCCACCTTCTTCGTCGCCGGCCCTGCGCCGCCGCCTCGCCAGCTGCACGCGGCGGCGCGCGAGCTGCAGCAGGGCGCAGCGCCCAGGCCGCCGCCGGCCGCCTCCAAGCCTCGCGCCAAGCGGCCGGCGGCGGCGGCGGCGGCGCCCGCCCTGAAGCGCCCCCGCGGCCGAGCGCCGAGCGGCATGGTGTGGGACGCGGAGGCGGGCTGGGTGGCCGCGGACTAGAGGCGGCCGCGCACCCGGGGGAGAAAGATGCATGTGGGTTGCGCAATGTACTAGGCGTCGTGGGGCTGTGCGCAGTACAAGTATGTCGAGAGAGAGAGAGCGCGCGCGGAGAGCGAGAGATGAGAGAAGGGTGCGAGGGTGTCTCGCACATGACTCATCGGCCGGGACAAAGAAGTTCCGTACCCGTGCGTCGGGGCGGTATACCGCTGGCCGCGGGCGCGCGCGCGCGCCGTGGGGCGAGCTCTCACCCGTACGCCGTAGAGCCGTAGAGGCTAGAGAGCGTGCGAGGCGGGACTTTTGTGATTTGTCGATGTCGCTTGTCGCTAGACGAAGTGCTGCACCTTTTTGAGAATTTCCCCGGATAACAATACAAGAAAGACACACTGTCCATACTCACGGTACTAAGTCGGTAAGTCGCAGTAGCAGTATAGGCAGAGTCAAAGAAGAGAGAGGACCCTCGCGCGCCGCGCGGAAAAAAAGAGAGAGTGGCAAGTGCAGGCTGTGGGTCTTCTCGTTCGGTTCACACGAGACGTGGCCCGCTAGTAGAGGCCGCTGTGGGCCTGCGGCGCAAGGGGGCGGGCTAGCAGCACGCGGGCTAGCCGGGTGTACACGCGCGCCTCCTCACGCGCTCAGCAGCGTGCTAGGTGCGAACGCAGCGCTGCCAGCCGCGGCAGCCGCCTCTTGCGCCTCGGCGCCGGTCGGAAGCAAGGCCGCCTTGCGGACCTCGTACCTATTGGCAGGCAGCCGGGTCACGGCCCCTGCTCGGTTGCCGCTGCGCGGGGTCTCTTCGCGTGCCGGCTCTTTGGGCGGAGGCGCGAGGGGCCCCACCAGGTGACGTCCCAGGCGAGGCCGCTCGCGTGCAGGAGGCCCACGAAGCAGTGGCCCGGAAGATCGCCCCACTTGCCGGGCCGGACGGCGAGGCCTGCTCACAGGCACGGGGTGTGAACAGCGCCTCTTCACAGGTGGCCACTTGCCGGGCCGGACGGCGAGCGGGGGGGTACGCATGGCGGTGGCCGTGCATCTCGGTCAGATCTCGGTCTAGAGGATCTCGGCTATCTCTCAAGCGCCGGGGTACGCATGGTGGTGGTCGTGCGAGTCCTCGCCGACGGCAGGCGAGATGAACAGGGCGACGGCCTCGACGGGGCGGGGGCGGGAGGTACATAGCTCACTCGTTGGTGTGGGGAGGGCGCTGGGCGGGGGCTGGAGGAGAGGGATGCCTCTCGGCTGAGAGAGGCACTATGCTGAGAGAGGCCGGCCGGCGTGGTGTGGCTTCCAGTAGGAGAGGGGGAGGGGGAGTGAGCCAATCTCAACCAGCTGATCGGCTGCGGAGGGGGGAGACGCCTCGAGGAGGAGGTAGAGGGGCCACTCTCGCAGCAAGCCGGCGGTCGCATGCCGAGCGTAGTTTGTCGGGTCGTCAACGGCAACGCACCTGCCTCAACGGAGACTCGTGTCGTGGGAGAGGAGGTGGCCTAGTCTAGTCAGGCCACGCCGAGACGGCCACGCACTCGCTGCGCGCGGCCTCGTGCTTCTTGGCCATGGAAGGCGGGAGGCCGGCGGCCTCCTCCTCCTCCGCCCGCCTCGCCGCCTCGCCACGCATGGAACGGTACTCCCTTCATTGGTTGTCGCTTGAGAATCCATGTGAATAATGCGTACTGACCTCGCCGAGCGGGTGGTTGCGCACGTTGAACCAGAGTGTCGAAGTGAGCCCCGTCCACGACGTTGTGAAGCAGACCTAGACGCGGGTCCCCCACGTAGAGGCGGGAAGAGAAGAGCTCGCCACACACTAGCGTCCAATCCGGCGGTCCAGCAGACCTGGCCACACGCGAACTGTGAAGAGGACGGCGTCACAACGGCGCCCCTTGCCCCCGAGGACGGGGGTGGGCGGAGCAGAACCCACAGCCCGGCCGGCCCAAACGCGGCGTACGCGGCGGCGAACTCAGCCAGCGGCGGGAGGAAGGCGAGCGAGTCGACGAGCCGCATGGCGACGCCGTCGATGTGCTTTGGCGCGAACCTGGCGAGGCCGCGCGGGGAGTGAAACGGGACGGCTGTGAGGAGGACACTCGCCGAGCTCTGGCGCAAACCGCTCGTCCACGGCCATGCTCGAGCGTGCTGCGTCGATCGAACACCCTCCGATAAAGAAGGAGAGCGCGCAGAGGCGGCCGACGAGCGCGGGGGAGTGCGGGTCGAGCGGCGACGTGTCGCAGAAGCGGTGATGCGCCTACTCTCGCGATGAGTTGAAGCATCCAGTCAATAACCTCGAGCCGGCGACGTGTCACAGCAGCGGCGTGTGGCGCGCCTGCTCGCAGATCAAAGAACCAGTGCGCAATCTCTGAGTCGAGTCGGCGACACGGTGTGCGCAAGTGGTGGCGTGCCCGGTGGCGCGACGCCCACCAGAGCGGCCCGCCCTGGAAGGCGAGGCAGCCGACGGCGGCGAGGACGAGCCCGGTGGCGGGCCGCACCTGCTCACATCCGGAGGGGCGTGACGAGACGCTAGTCACGTTTTCACAGGCGCAGCTGCACGGTCGTCACCTGCTCACGGAGGGGCGTGAGCCTCTGCACAGGAGGAGGAGGAGCCCGGCGGCGGGTCGGGACGTGGAAGGCGGCGTGGGCGGCCCATCGGTGGAGTATGACGGACATGCAGACGCCGTTCTTGAAGACGAGGAGGGCGGGCAGCGCGAGCAGTGCGAGGAGAGGGTGGGGTACCTGCGTCGAGAATCCAGGGTGTGTGACTGCGAACAGACCGCGAGTGCTACAGAATGCAGTTGAACACGTGTCCTCTCGAGTGCTCCTATGATGACCTCTTGTGTTCTATGAGCATCTACACTGTGAGGCACCACCGCCGCCGAGCCGATGCCGGTGAGGGAGGCGACTTGGAGCGGCAGCAGGACAGTCACCATCGCGAGCTGGGCAAAGTTGGGCCCCTGCGAGAAGGGCGTCGCTGGTCGCCCCGCCGCCAGCCGCCAGTCCTCGCGGCACATCCGCCAGCCGCTGACGGAGAGGGAGAGCGCGACGGCGACGGCGACGGCGAGGTGGGCCGGAGGAAGGAGGGAGAGCAGGTAGACGGCGGGGCAGAGCATGGTCAGAGGAGATAGGATCATGAAGGGACGGAGCCCGACCGCCCAGAAGCGCGGCGGCGCGTGGCCGGCAGCGATCAGCGCCTGCGTGGCTGGCGAGTGCCGCTCGCGAGTCGGCGGCCAGCACCGGGATGCGGCCTCATGAGGCGGAACCGCAAAGCCTCTTTGCTCGGCCACAGTGGAGAGCGAGTCAAACTCGTTGAGCAGGAGGTTGTACTCGCGCGGAATCATGGTGAAAGAGAGCAAGAAGGCAACCAACGTATTGATCGCCTCTCTTCCTGCGCCGGTCGTGGCCATGCCGTCTGCTTTAGCGACTGCCGGCGACGGCTCATTGTGTTCATCAGCAGCCGCGGTGACCAGCAATGCGGTTCTGCTGTCGCTCCTCACTGCATCGCTGCAGACTGTCCCTTGTAATGTGAGAGAGTGCGTTGTGTTCGAAATAAAGCGGCGAAGGAGCGCGGCGACAAGCTTGCAGTCTACCATTCGATGGTCTGGCTAAAACGGATCGAGCTGCATCACCCGGAAGAATTAAAGATAGAAGCGCAAGGCGGGCCATTAGAAAGTGCTTTCTTTTTTTTTTCGGGACGTGACTGCTCAATCGCGTCTCAGGCTCCACCTTGAGGCGGCTTGCGGCGGCGGCTTACGCCGTGACACACGCACCGACGCCTGCGCGTCCTCGCGCCCCCCGAGACCTATGGTGACCAGCGCAGACAAGGCCCTGTTCAGCTGCGCCATAGCGTCCGTGCTGGTTTCCTTTGCAATGATTATCACTGGGTTCGTGTTCCTGCTCGCTGCTGGCGCGTCTGAGTTGTTCTGCCGTCCAACATTTGACGGATCATGGGTTGAGGGGGGAGGATGCGATCGCATCAACGCCACTGCTGCATCCGGGGGATTGATCATCGCAATCGCGGCCCTAACGCTAGCCGCGGGAATAGTGGAGGTCACATCTGGCTCGGGCGTGAGCTGTTGCCGCCCGTTCGCTAGGCTCACCCGGATTCGCTCACTTGTCGCTTCAATCTCAATCCGCGCGATGGCCTCCGGTTTTTGGATTTGGATCATCGTGATTGTCTTCAATCCCGGAACGATTCCCGAGTCCTCGCCGTTTCCTCAGCTCCCGCCGCCATCGCCATATCCTCCGCCTCCTCCTTTAACTAGTCCTCTGCCGGCGCAGCCGCCTTCGCCCCCTTGGCCGCCGACTTGGCCGTCCTGGCCGCCACACCCGCCATTTCCTCCGGGCGCGGCGCCGTCGCCATTTCCTCCGTTTAGTCCACCCGCCCCTCCGTCTCCGCCGCCGCCTCCCTCTCTCCCGCCAGAACCACCGTCGCCGCCTCGGCCGCCCTGGCCGCCACGTTCGCCGCCCGAAGCCTATAGCGTCGACGCTGGCCCAATCATTCTCCTCACGGTGCTCTTCCTACTGATCACTGTCGATCTCATCATCGACACGATCGTCCTCCGAAGCGTGTGTCGCCGTCCTGTGGAGCCTGCCAAGCCTCAACCAGCGAATGCGCAGTGACTCGTGCAGGTGCCCCCCCCCCCCCCCCCCCCGCGGTGCCGCAGGGTGGCAAGCTCGCAGCGAGCACCGAGCTATTCCATTGAGCACATATCGTATTGTTAGCGGGAGCTTCGGCTCGCTGTTTGCTCGTGATCGCAGATTTCAAAGGCGAAAAGAAAAGCCTCTGGGAGCATGTGCACAAGTAGAGACGCGGCTGTACAGCTGCTGGGACGCGCTTTGGGAGCACTAGCTGCACAGAAAGATCTGCTCCGTTCGTTCCTTTTCCTTACCTTACCTTACATGCCCCCCCCCCCCCCCTCCACTCACCGCTGACAGCGTTGTGTTTCCTTGATCGGTGGTTGTCGCGCTCACCTGGCGCGCACGTCCGCGCTGTCGCCTGTGTAGGTGTCGGTAGTCACGCGCCACGTACCTCAGCCGCCTCTGGGCTCTCCGCCTCCACGAGCCGCGTCCCGTGGGAGGCGGGAGTGTCCGTCTAGCGCTCGCGTGTCACGTTTGCTTTCTCTTCGAGAGGGGCTGGTCCTCCTCGTCAGACGAGTCCGGGGGCGGCTTGTTAGGTTGTTGCTTGCTGCCCGTCGCCTTCTCCTTGCCGGCCGCCTTATTGACGGGGGGCGGCTTCTTCTCCTTGCTCGCCGCCGTCTTCGGCGGCGGCGGCTTCTTTTGAATCGCGGCGTCGGGGTCGAACGCCTCGTCCTGAGGGCAGAGGAAGGAGGGGAATGGGAGAAGGAGGGAGGGTGAGAGGAGTAGAGGGAGGGAGGGAGCGGGTAGGCCGGCTCTGGTGGCGGTCAGTGCGGCGGCGGCGAGGAGGCGGCGGTTTGCGGGGCAGAGGGCCTCGGCGGCGGTTACTGACGTCGCGGAGGGTGGGGAGGGCAGAGGCAGGGGAGAGGGAGGAGGGAGGGCCGCGGCGCCGCACGTCGCTCGAGTCCGGATCCGTCAAAAACCGCAGCCGAACCGCGGGGACTTGAGCCGCAGAATGGCTAGAGGTGCTCGGCGGTGCGGCGTGCGGCGCGGCAGCGGGCTGCCGCGCGACCAGTGCTGCGCGAGCCTTCTGTATCATGGCTGCGTGCTGGGCCTGCCGCGCGAGCAGTGCTGCGCGAGCCTGCTGCTGCTGCTGCTGCTGCTGCTGCTGCTGCTGCTGCTGCTTCTGCTGCTGCTTCTGCTGCTGCAGCTGCTGCAGCTGTTGCTGTTGCATCTGCCGCAGCAAGCCGGAGCCGCTGCTGGAGCCACTGCTGGCGGCGGCGTTGCTTGGCCCTGCGTGGCGCTGCCGCTTGGGGGCTGGGCCGGCGGCCTCCGAGGCGTCCTGTCCGACGGCCGCCGCCACCTCGGCCCCCATCTCCATCTCGACCTCGATCACGTACGCCGGGTACATCTGGCGCGACTCGTACACCACGTGCACGATGGAGGCGTCGCATCCGTTGTCGCCGCCACCGCTCTGGAAGGGGCGGTGCGGCCCGCCGCGCACGCTGTCGTAGAGGACGCGGGGCGGGCCCTCGAGGCGCACGCCGGGCATCCGCATTTCGCGAGTCTCGGCGCTGATGCGCTGTCCCATCTGTTGCTGCGAGCCGAGGGCGGCCCGCACAACGAGCAGCTGTACGCGGCGGCCGTCCGTGCCAGAGATGCGGTGCGCGTAGCGGCCGCCGATCGGGTAGGACGGGTCCTCCGCCAGGTAGATGCCGTGGCCATAGAAGCCGCCGCCTTTCGAGAAGCGCGGGTCGAGGCCTTGCGGATGCGCGAGCACGTCCGACGCTGGCCGCTCGGCGGTGCCGTGGAAGAGGAGCATCTCGTTGACGTCGCCGCCGGCACTGTGGATGAGCTCGGCGTCGCGGAAGTGGGAGTAGGCGCTCCACAGCTTTTTGTTTTGCACGCGCGACACCGTCTTGAGCTCGGCGCTCGAGCAGCTCCGCGCGAGGAGCGTCTTGATGAGGAGCGACTCGTTGGACATGGGCGAAAGCGGGACGAGCTTGGACTCGGTGGGGCCTCCGTCGCCACCGTCAGGCCCCCACTCGGTGGGGAACGTCATATGGGTTGCGGCCGGGGGCGGAGGCGAAGTCGCCATATATTTTGAAGTTCGTGATGGCCAGTAACGTCAGAGAAAAAAGAAACCCGGGCGGTGGGAAAAAGAAACGGAAAGGGGCGCACACAAAACCGTGCGAAGCCCTCACAAACCCAAACGCAGAGCACCGGGACGCGGTCGGGCGATCTGAGGCCCAAGTAGGTGAATGCATTGCCCATCCAGGGCTATCACCTGGACCTGTCAACAGCGCCTGCGGCGCCGTGCTCAGGAGTTGGTTTTCACTCACTCGAAATGTGGACGTAAAAGGGTTAAGGTGTTGCTGCGCAAAAGGGGTCGGACACAGGGCGCAGCTCATGCTAAGAGCTAGAAGGGGAGCTAGAGAGAACGACTACCCTGTCCCGTTATTGCGTACACCAACACCACAAAAGCTCTCTCTCTCCTGTCTCACTCAGGGGGGTGCCACAACTACCCCGAGTGACTAGCTGCCACGTTGCCGACCGAGAGCGGATCTCCTCCTGCTCCGCAAGGAGGGTGGCCAAGGCTAAAGTCTTGCCGGAGCCGCCGGGCGCGTTGACGACTTGGAGAAGGTCGCCCTTGTACTTGTACTTGTAGAGATGCTCGAGGGGGGGTGCTTTGTGGGGCGGTGCGCAGCCAGGCCAGCAGTGAGGGGAGGCGCACCCTCACTCTCCTCGGTTGCAGAGCTCGTCGGAGGCTGCGGCACGACGGGAGGGTCGCGACAGCAGTCCTCGGGCGAGCCGACGCGCATGTCCAACCAGCGCTGGGACTCGTTGTGACGGCAGACGCCGGCTGCCTCTCCAACCGCTTCTGCAGCGTCCTTCTTTGCCCGGTGCATGGGCTCGATCCGATTCCGCAGCGTGTCGTCCCCAGCGGCGGTGCTGCGCGGGAGGCGGCCGCGGGCACGCTGGGCTCGATCAGCGGCTTTCCCTCAGTTGAGGATTCATTGCCACTGTACAAGGTGCTGTGCAGCACTTGAGGGCTACCTGAGTACTGGCTACTGCCATGGTTGCTACATCAACAGGGGTGCAACTGAGCCGCAACTTGGGCTAGAACTTTTGAGAGGCTGCAACTGAGGGATAAAAGTACTGCCAGCCACGTATTGCTGCTGCAACCCTGATTTTCTAACTCTGCGACTTCAATGGGTCTACGTCTCTGCTGTGTCAGGATTCAGAGGTGTCGAGGTGGTGTCGAGCCAAGTGTCGAGCGGTGTCGAGCGGTGTCGAGCGGTGTCGAGGGGTGTCGAGGTGTCGAGTTTGGCACCTTGACACCGGCGAGCATGGCGCGTGATGATGAGGAGATGCCACCCAGGCCAGCCAGGGCAGGGGCGGAGGGCGAGGGCGGAGGGCGGGATGGGCGCCAAGCGGGAGGGAGCGGACGGAGTGGAATGCACAGGTGGGGGATGGCGAAGGCGGAGGGCGGGAAGGGGGGAGGGCGGCGGGAGGGCGGAGGTCGACATGGGCGGGCGGTGGGTGGTTCGGGAGGGCGGGGGGGAGGGCGGGGGGGAGGGCGAGGGGTGGGGTAGGGGGGCGATAGTGGAGAGGCTGCGCGCGTCTCGAATTCTTCTCTTTGTCCCGTGCCTGCGGCCAGTTTTTCTTTTTTCTGAATCTCTCGCTTGTACTCTCCGCCGGGACTCCTCAACTATGGCGGCCAGTCTCGACGAGTCCAGAGGCGGCCTTGTCGCCGAGCAGGTAAAGAGCCGCGCCCTGCTCCAGCGCGTGGTGGCACTCTCCAAGGAGCGCAATGAGGCTGCGCTCCACCTGGACGCGCTCTCGCGAGTCCTCGCCGGCGAGCCGTGCAACGGCGCTGGCGCCCCGTCTGCGGGCGTGGGAATGAATGGCGTCGGCTGCCTTTCCGAGCGCCTGGCAGCCTTGCTAACCGTGGCGGAGCGCATGGCGGCGGCGGCGTCCAGCGCGTCAGCGGCGTCGGCACGGTGTGCGGACGGCGGAAGCGCGGACCAGGCTGCGCTCCTTTCCTTGGCAGGGTGCACGCGCCTCCGGATCACACCCTTCGCGCCTCCTCTGCCGCAGGGCGGTGGCACCGAGCATCCCGGGGCGGGCGCGGCGGCCATGGCCGAGGCGGCGGAGCTTAGGTGCGTTGCCGCTTCCCTCTCCCCGCTCCCTTTGCCCGCCCCGCCCCGCCTCTGCACACTGTGGTCAACCGCCTCTGCACACTGTGGTCAACCGCCTCTGCACACTGTGGTCAACCGCCTCTGCACACTGTGGTCAACCGCCTCTGCACACTGTGGTCAACCGCCTCTGCACACTGTGGTCAACCGCCTCTGCACACTGTGGTCAACCGCCTCTGCACACTGTGGTCAACCGCCTCTGCACACTGTGGTCAACCGCCTCTGCACACTGTGGTCAACCGCCTCTGCACACTGTGGTCAACCGCCTCTGCACACTGTGGTCAACCGCCTCTGCACACTGTGGTCAACTGCCTCTGCACACTGTGGTCAACCGCCTCTGCACACTGTGGTCAACCGCCTCTGCACACTGTGGTCAACCGCCTCTGCACACTGTGGTCAACCGCCGACCTCCGGTGCCGCCTCCGCCGGTGGTAGGCACGAGGTCGAGGCGGCCAGAGCGGAGGCGGAGGAGGCGAGGGCGGAGGCCGAGGCCACCCGCGCGAGAGGTTGGTGGGAGCCTTCTCGGAGCCTTCCCGGAAATGTCTCGGAGCCTTCTGCATAGGCCAACCGCGTGGAGGCGCAGGCGGCGATGGCGGAGGTGGAGGCGGCGAAGGCGGAGGCGGCGGAGGCGAGGGCGGTGGCTGCGAGCGGTGCGGCGGCGGCGGCGGCGGCGGCGGCGGAGGCGGCGGCGGCGGCGGCGGAGGCTGCGGCGGCGGCGGAGCCTGCTGGCGCTGCAGCGTCGACAGGCGGTCGGTCGGCAGAGGTGGAGGCAGAGGTGGAGGCGTTGCGTGCGAAGGTGGAGGCTGCGGCCGAGGCGGCGGCGGCGCGGGAGGCGCAGTTCGGGGCGGAGCAGGACGAGATGCTCGGCCAGGTGGGCGAGGCGGAGGCGGCCAAAGACGAGGCGATCGCACGCGCCGAGGCGGCGGAGGCGGCGGCGGAGGCGGCGGCGGGCGAGGCGGCGGCGGCTCGCGAGGCGAGGGAGGCTGCGGCGGCGGCGCACAAGGCTCGGTTCGAGGCGGGGCAGGCGCTCGCTGCGGAGAAGAAGGCGCGTCGCGGTGGCGGAGAAGTGCGCGCGCGAGGCGGGCGGCTCGGTAGTGATTGACTCCTCACTCACTCAAAGGCGCGTCGCGAGGCGGAGAGGCGCGCGAGAGACGCGGAGGCCGCTCTGTCCGCGCAGGCTGCGGAGGCTGCCGCGGAGCGTGCTGCCGCCGCGGCCGCCCTCGAGCGCGCGCGCGCCGAAGCGATTGCGGCGGCGCAGCAGGCGGATAGTGCGCAGCAGGCGCGACTCCGGCGGAGAGTGTGCTCGTACTAGAGAGTACGAGCAGGCGGGAGTGTGATGGGATGAGTCGGTGTGGTAGGGCGCGGCGCAGGAGGCGGCACGCAGCGCGCGGGATCCGCCGCCCGTTTCCGGCGGAGGCGGGGGCGGCGGAGGAGGCGGAGGCGGGGGAGGAGGAGGCGGAGGCGGGGGAGGAGGAGGCGGAGGCGGGGGAGGAGGAAGGGGCAGCGGCGGAGACATCGGCGGCGGAGGAGGCGAAGGCGCGGCGCGTGCGGTGGAGGCTCTCTTCACCGCAGCCGCAACACCGCCGCCGCCGCCGCCGCCTCCTCCTCCTCCTCCTCCTCCTCTTGCGCCGCCGGCGGCGTCCTCGCCCGAGACTGGCGCAGGCGGCACCGGCCGTACGCGGGAGGAGGAGCAGCCGAGAGCCAACGGCGCTGAGGTAGGCGGCGGCGGCGGCGGCGGCGGCGGCGGCGGAGGAGGAGGAGGAGGAGGCGGAGGCGGAGGAGGAGGAGGCGGCGGGCTCGCCGCCGACAGCGCGCTCGCCCTGGCGACAGCGGCGGCGGAGCCAGAGTCGGTGTCGATGCTGTCGTCGATGGGTTTCAGCGAGGAGCAGGCGGTGGCGGCGCTTGCTGCGGCTGGCGGCTCCCTCGAGGCACTCCCGTAGACACGTCGCAGACACGTCCTAGACACGTCGTGGATACATCGTGGACACGTCGTGGACACGTCACGTCCGCGACACGTCCGCGACACGCCCGCGACACGCCCGCGACACGTCCGCGACACGTCGCGGAGCTTGTCGCCGCGGACCTAGCCCCGCGACCAGCTCCTCCCCTCCTCGAGAGGCCCACCCGCCGATGACGTCGGCCTGCTGGAGTGACCCGACTGGCCGCCGGAGCTGCCAGGCGCGACTCTCCTCCTTCTCATCCTTCAGGCGGCCGCCGACTGGCTCATGTCGCACTCAGACTCGAGCCTCGATGCGGCGGTCGCGGCAGCGCTGCGAGACTTTGCCGCCGCCCGTAGCGCCCCTCCTCCGCCGCCGCCGCCGCCTCCGCCGCCTCCGCCGCCGCGCGCGAACCCGCCTCCGCCCCCCGTGCGCGGACTTCCTTCCCCGGCGCCCGGAGTCAACGCCGCCGCTGTCGAATCGCTGCGCCGGTTCGGAGGGCCGGCGCCTCCAGCTACGGGGAGATGTGGGGAGATACGGGGAGATGTCCCGCCTCTAGGTTCGGAGGGCCCGCGCCTGCGCGCAAGCCAGCGGGAGGCTTGTCCGGTCTCCTCGGCGGCGCGACAACGAGGCGACTCTCCGACCCCAATGCGCCGGACTGCTATAGGCCTCTTCGGCCTCTTCGGCGGCGCGGCGGCGCCGGCGGCCAAGGGGCCAGTGCAGGTGGACACTTCTCTGACACTTGCTGAGACACGTGAGACACTTCCTCGACACTTCCTCGACCCTTCCTCGACCCTTCCGGGACCTCTCCCGCAGGTGGACACGTCTCTGCCTCGCCACCTCGAGGCGCAGGGCGCCGAGGTGCACCCACAGCTCGGGGGGTGAGGGAGAGCTCCTCGACGGCCCTTCCCGGACCGGTCCTGGAGCCTTCCCCCGCAGGTGCACCAGCTGGGCGCGAGGGTGAGGGAGCTCTTCGCAGGAGGGCAGTTTGGGGACGCACTCGGCGTGGCGGAGCGGAGGCTCGACTTGTGCCGCCGCACGTACGGCTCGGAGCACGCGATGTACGCGACTTGCCTCAACGACGTGGCCACCTTCGAGCAGGTCTTCGCGCGGTACGACCGCGCCGAGGCGTTCCCCGAGACGGAAGCGATGCGTAGCCGTCGTCGTCTCGCCACTCGGGAGCTGCTGGCTGTCTAGGCGCTCTTCGAGGAGGCGAGCAAGATCCAGAAGAAGCTGCTCGGGCAAGGCCACCCTCACACGATTGCGACGCTGCAGAACCTGGCGGCGCTCTACACCGCCAAGGGCGACGCGCCAAAGGCGGAGGCGATGCAGCTGCTCGTGCAGGCGCTGCAGCTGTCGTCGAGCGGCGGGGGCGACGGGCCGTGAGCGCCTCTTGGACGGTGGTGGCCGGGGAAAGAGGCTGGTGTGGGAGCAGGGCCACAGTGCCACATACACCCCGCGGGGCGCTGGCTCGTTGTGTGAGTTGCGTGAGAGCGAGCGTGTGTCACTGTGTGACGGACACTGATTTAGATTATGACCCCGCAGTGTGTGTCTGTGTGTGCGCGCACGCATTTCTCCCGCGGAATCGGGGTCTTCTTAACGAATTTTGTAGGGAGTTCGGCGCACACCCCTTGCCACTCCGCCCCCTCTAAAACATGTGCGACATGCTCGTGTCGTACAAGCCCAAGCCTTTATTCAGTTGTCTGGTACGCTGCGGACCGAGGCGACGACCCGGACCCCGACACAGACGAGGGGGGGGGTGGAGGCGGGGGAGGCGAGCTGTCGGGAGGGGCTGGCTCAGAGCCCCAAGGCCCGGAGGCCGGGGATCACGAAGGGGAGGCGAGCTCGCAGGATTTCCTGATCGAAGGGCCTGACTCGCAGGAGAGCTTCTCGAGCATGGACGTGGACGGGGTGGAGGAGGCAAGCTCGCAGGACACCCTGTCTGGGCAGCCCGACTCGCAAGGCAGCTTCTCGAGTATGGACCTGGACGAGGAGGGCGAGGCGGAGAGCGGCCCTGCGCCTGACGAGGCGGGCGAGACGAAGGAGGGCGACGGACAAAGTCGCGGCGCAGGGGGTCCGGAAAGCGGCGGGGCTGGAGGGGGCGGCCCCTCCCCGAACCTCGCCCTCGGGCGTGTTAGGTCGTCGGCCAGGGAGGCAGGACTCCTGCAGGGCACCTTCGGGTGGATCTCAGTAGAGCCGGCAGGCACCCCGAGCTCGCGACGCCCTTCACGACTGGAAGGGCCAGGGAGCGCACGTGCTTTGATCGCAGGGGGCACCATGGAGGGTGCACCTGCGCCACGGAGGCACTCCGGGCGGCGTATGGGTATGCAATGTGGGGGGAGGGCCGGGGAGATGCTGCCTCGGCGCGCGCTGCCGCGACGCGGCACGGAGTCGACCGGGCCACGCCGGCGAGGGAGATGCGCTCCAGCGAGGGTCGCGTCCTTGAGACCGCCGACGCGTTCCTGGACGACAAGGCCGATCGACTCTGGAGGACGCGGTCGGCAGCACTTCGCGAACTGGCACAGAAGGTTCGAGACGGCACGGATCTTGTGCTCTTATGCGCGGGTAGGATTGAGTCCTGTCACGGCGATCTGCTGAGGAAGGGGATCCTAGCCGAAGCGGCGCAACTCGAGGCCACCAGCAAGAGGAAGCCGCGCTCCGACAAGGGCAAGCCGAGGGGTCCTCGGGGGCCCAGGGCCGATTCGGTGGAGACGGCGGCCCGCATGGGGGTGCTGTCGACCTTCTACCTCCGGCACGCTTATGGACGGGACAGCCCGGGGCTGCATGAAGAGGACGGGGTGCTCTC
>NW_005194698.1:284564-332139 GCF_000372725.1 Emiliania huxleyi CCMP1516
GGAGGAGGCGCCCGGGCTCGGGGCGCGGGACGGGGAGGGGGGGGGCGGAGAGGGGGGGGGCGTGGGCGAGGAAAGGGGGGGCGTCGCGGGGGAGCGGGGGAGGAAGAGGGGGAGGGACCCGATTGAGGAGGAGGCGGTGGGGGTGGAGGGTGGGGAGGCGGGAGGCGTGTTTGGGGAGATGGGGGATCGGGAGGGGCGTGTGGAGGAGGGCGGCTCATCGAGAGAAGGGGGGAGGGGGGGCGAGAGACGACGCCGGCGGGGCAAGCAGAGGCCGCGCAACCAGAGGGGAAATGGGGGGTGCGGATGGGGCGGTCGGGGGACGCAGAAGGCGATCGCCTCGCGTAATTCTTTTGGGCAGCGTCCGAAGGCGATCGCCGAGCATGCTCGCCTTTCTCGGCGCAAGGCCGGCGGCGGGCGAGGACGAGGCGGCCGCCGAGGCAGAGCCGCTCGGGTCCGCCGCCGAGCGTCCGCTTGCGGGGCAGGACGTGCCGCTTAGCGAGCCGCGCAGCTTCACCTTTGAAGAGGCCGGGCCCCTTGGCATCACGACGACCGAGTCTTTCGATGGGAAGGTTGTCTTCGTCGATGCTGTTGAGGGCGCGGCGCTCGAGCAAGGCGTGCCTCGGATGTCCGTTATACTTGCGCTCAACGGCAGCGACGCGAGTGGGCTCGCTCGTGACGAACTCGGGCGCTTGTTGGAGGAAGTGCGGCCACAAACGCTAACAGTGCGGCCGCCGGCGGACCAGCGTGGCGAGCAGCTCGAGGGCCGAGACTTGCAGGGCGTGACGCTGCCGGCGGCGATGCTGGCGGGCGCGAACCTCAAGGGATCTGACCTGCGCGGCGCGGATCTCGAAAAGGCGGTGCTGCAGGAGGGGTATGTTTTCGCCCCGCCGGACGTGGAGGGCCTCGGGGGAGCGGCGCTCGGCAAGGCGTGGGAGTGGCGGGGGAAGGAGTCTTACTTCAAGCCGGCCGAGGAGGGGGCGGAGGAGCGGCGGGCGGCCGTCCTCTCTGGCGCCAAGCTGGCCGGCACCAACCTGCGGGATGCCGACCTGCGCAAGGTGAAGCTCGACAACGTGGAGGGGTCCGAGGGCGTCGTGCTGCTGGCGGTGGAGGGGAAGAAGGGGACGGAGCTGGGCGAGGCGTGGATGGAGTGGGGCGTGTGGCTGCGGTACGAGCCGGGCGAGTCGGTGCGCGTCGCAGTTCTCCACGGGGCGCAGCTGCAGGGGGCATATCTCCGCGAGGCGCAGCTGCAGGGGGCAGATCTCAGCGACGCGCAGCTGCAGGGGGCAGATCTCCGCGAGGCGCAGCTGGAGGGGGCAGATCTCAGCGACGCGCAGCTGCAGGGGGCAGTTCTCCGCGACGCGCAGCTGCAGGGGGCAGCTCTCCGCAGGGCGCAGCTGCAGGGGGCAAATCTCTGCGAGGCGCAGCTGGAGGGGGCATATCTCCACGAGGCGCAGCTGCAGGGGGCAATGCTCGACAAGGCGCAGCTGGAGGGGGCAGATCTCCGCGACGCGCAGCTGCAGGGGGCATATCTCAGCTTCGCGCAGCTGGAGGGGGCATATCTCTGCGTGGCGCAGCTGCAGGGGGCAAATCTCGGCATGGCGCAGCTGCAGGGGGCAGATCTCAGCGAGGCGCAGCTGGAGGGGGCTCGTCTCTACAAGGCGCAGCTGGAGGGGGCGAACCTCGGGGGCGCCGACCTGCACGGCGCCGACCTCACCGGCGCCAACCTCGGCGGCGCCGACCTGAAGAATGCCGACTTGCGCGGCGCAGTCCTCATCGGCGTCAACCTCAAGACGGCCGACCTCGAGGGCGCCGACTTGCGGGGCGCGAAGTTCGAGCGCGCCGTCCTCGCTGGCGTCAAGCTCATCGGCGCCAAGTTCTCACCCTTCAAGCCGCCCGAGGCGCGCCCTCCGACGCTTGCGCGGGCGTGGCGGCTGCGGGCGGTCGGCGGGCAGGCCACGAAGGGGCTCTACGTGGCGATCGCCGGAGGCGACAGCGACGGCGGCAGCGACGACGACGACGACGGCGAGGAGGCGGAGGAGGAGGAGGAGGAGGAGGAGGAGGAGGAGGAGGGGAAGGCCGCGGACATCGTCGGCGACGCGCTTGAGGCGGGCGTGGCGGCTCTCGCGCAGGCAGCGGTGCCGGCGATCCTGCTCGCGGAGGAGATCCTCAGCAAGCTCCGCGCTGGGCTGCACGACTGCATCGGCGTGCTGCAGTCCGCGAAGGGTGTCTGCGAGCTCAAGCTCAGCCAGCCAAAGGCAGCGACGACGTTCCTCTGCGACGCTGCCCGCGAGCTCATGCGCTTGCTCGTGTCAGAGCTGCTGCAGCCGCTGCTCGCTGTCTGCAGCGGTCCTCCCGTCCCTTGGGCCTCGCTGCGAGAGAGCGTGCTGCTGATGCTCGAGCCTCAGCCCAAGGAGTTGCTCGACAAGTTCGCGGCGTCGTTCCCGCCATCGGCTGAGGCGGAGGAGGAGGAGGAGGACAGCGACGAGAAGGAGAAGGAGGAAGAGGAGGAAGAAGAGGAGAAGGAGGCGGCGGAGGCGGAGGAGGGCACCGAGGCCGCTAGCGAGCTCTTCCGAGAGCTCCTGCGCCTGATCGCCGAGGAGGCGAAGTCTATGCTGCCGGCGCTCGAGAAGTCCGCCGTGAAGGTGGTGTCGGAGGCAGTGCAGACGCTGTCACTGCAACTCAAGGACGTCGAGCTCGGGCTCCTGAGCGACTTCGCCGCCGTCGCCGGCTGCCTCGAGAACCACCTCGAGACGGTGCTGATCGAGGAGGGGATCGCCAAGCTCGTGTCCAAGTTCCTGCTCGGCCGCTGCGGTGAGCATTTGCCAGCAGTGAGAGCCCTTCATCAACCCTTCATTTCGCACGCTTTATTAATAGGCGCATCCCTGGAGGAGCTGAGCAAGCTCGGCTCCGAGCCGGTCAAGCTGGCAGAGCAGATGGAGATGGTGATCGCGGACAAGTTGAAGGCGTTGGGGTCCGCATCAAAGAAGGCGTTCTCATTGCTCGGCGGCAAGGGCAGCATCAAGAGCCGCGTCGTCAAGTCCGTCCTCAGCGCCGCTACAAAGTACGAGGTCAGCGCCGGCGGCTTCCAAGGGAGCTTCGACATGCTGCGGCTGGCCCTTCGCCGAAGCCCGATCCAGGCCCGCAACCCCATTCTTTGCATCCACCCGGCTCCCCCCCTAATCACACTTGGTTGCCTCCGATCCGCAGCTCAACGTCGACGACAACGAGCTGACATATCTGCTAGACAAGCTCGAGAAGCTCGAGGTGCGTGCCAAGAGAGATTGTGAATCTCGTCATGCTGTTCGTTTCTCACCCCTGCCCCCTACCAACAGGAGCTGGCTGTGCTGAAGGACACATGGAAGGACGTGGCGGCCACTTGGATGTCGATCCTCGAGCTGCGGCGTCAGATCAGTGTTCAGCGCGGCATCGCCGTCATCGACTGCATCGCGAGCGACCAGAAGGCGCCCGGCGCCCCACCCGTAGTACTCTTCCTCGCGACTTGCGCTCTCCGACCCTGTGCTCTGACCGTCTCATCATGTCATTTCTTGTGTCCCAATCGAGATGCGGCTCTGTATTGCAAAATAGGTGCTCAACGCGCTCGGCGCCGCCAAGGCGCTCTTCGACATCGAGGGCGACGCGCCGGCCGACATCTTGGCGCGCCGCTAGAAGACACGGAGACGTCCTCTCCTCTCTTTGTGGCCGCAATAGCGACTGAGACCGGATTGCCCCACACGGCGCGACTCATAGACAGCCCTCGCGACAGCCCCCCCCCCCCCCCCCCCACCCACCCCCACACACACACCCGCAGGCGCGGCTCAGCAAGGACACCGGCGGCCACATCCGCGCCAACGGCTACCGCTACCGCAAGAAGATCAACCTCGAGCTCGCGCGGATCCGCCGCGTGCGCGACCTGCAGTGGCGCGGCGTGACGCTGGTCGGGACGGCGATCGCGGCGGCGCTCATCTCGACCTTCAACTACCTCTACTCCGTCGCCGACGGCGTGGAGCCGTGGTGGCTGCCGCCGGCCGTCGTGCTCGGCGTCCTCTGCGTCCTCTTTCCCGCCGCGGCGGTCCTCGTCTACCTCCTGCACAAGCGCAAGTCGGCGGGCTCGAGGCTGGGCGGTGGGCTCGGGCGCGGCGCCTGAGCTTCCTCCAGCACTCTAGCGCGTCTGGCTCTGGGCATTGGGCATATGTTTCTCGCGGGTCGCGGCAATCCGGATACTTTCTTTTTGTGCCGCCCAATCGTGCGCCGTACTGTTATGTATATGCACGCTGCCCCCTATGCATTCGCATCGTGATATGCATCCTTACCGATCCATAACCCTAGCGCCTATACATTTACGTATTTGCAAAATACGTCGCCCTCTCCCACCCTCGCGCGTCGCGGGGCCGAGCGTTTTTGATCTCTGGGTCTGTGGGCGCCCGCCCGCCGCCTCTGAGGGGTCGGGCCCCCTTAGACTGAAAACAAAAACAAGCTCGAAAACAGCCAAAATCAGCCTGCGAGAGAGGCACTGCGCGCCGCTGACCTCATGACACCAATTCTGATCTAAAACCTGGAAACCCTTGTTCAAAGCCGACCCTAAGCGCCATCCTTCCTGCTCTCACCTGATGCTGCTTCCCCGCGCCGCCTCCTTGGGCCCCCTTGGGCGTATTTTCTACTCCCAGTGGGGTCCCGGGCCCCCGGGCCCCCTCTTGTTTTCTGTTTTCTGTTTTTCAAAACGCCCGCCCGCCCGCCACCCCGAGGCGGCTCGGCCCCCCACAGACCCAGAGATAAAAAACGCTCGGCCCGGCGCGTGAATGCATAACACAGTCAGATACATAATACATACAACATGGGCGAATGGATGCATTACGACTGCTCTCGATGGAGCCCGCTCCAGCTCACGGCCCCCACCCACGACTCTCACTTCTCTGCCCCAGGCGCACCGCGACGGCGGCGACGCTGTCGAGCTGCACGCCGCCAAGACGCCTGACGCGGAGATGGCGCTGATTGTGAAGCTGATCCGGTCGCTTCACACCGACGGCGCGCCGTTCGACCATACAGATATCGCAATCCTCTTCCGCACCAACGCGCCCGCCCGATCGCTCGAGGAGTACCTGCAGAAAGCGACGATCTATGTCTATCCGGCTGCAGCTTACTTGCTGCGACCCCATCGGTAAGAGTAAAGACCTGCTGGTTCATTTACTTTCCTCGCGGTTCGTCCGGGATACTACACCACTTACTTGTCACCCATGGGCGAGCAAAGACGCAATTTAATTAAAGCTCACGACACATCTCACCGGCAACCTTTAGTACAATAAACCTTCTCCAGCGCCCGGCGGCTGAGTCGCATTCTCGTCGGGCTACGGCGGTGCCGGGTCGCTGTTGCGCAGCTCGGACTCGTTTCCTCGGACAGCAAAGTAGTTATACAATGTGGGCCGTCCTGGGTCATTCATTTTCAGATGAGTGCACGAGCATGATGCTTTGATGCGCTCCATGAGATTTTGCTGTGGGCAGCCGTCGTTATGCTCGTAAAACTCAGCGAACGTATGGTGCGCCCCAACGGCAACTCAAATGCGTAAAAACTGGTTCGCGCAATCAGCAGTATGATGGCACATGCAAGTGCTGCCACGCATAGTTTGCCTTGAGCGTGTCTTGGTTCCAAATCAAATGAGCTAACCAGCCAAAGCACAAGGTTGATCATGGATCGGTAAGCCCGACCAGGGGGCGAGACGCACTGCCCCTTCACCATCTTCATCGGACTGAGCGCGAGGGAGGGTGACCCGTGCGACGCCCTCCGAGACATCGAGCTGCGCGAGGCGTGCCCTGACGACGAGCGGGAGACAACGCCTCTATTCGCGGACGAGGACGGCTCGCCACTCACGCACTCGATACTCGACACGCTCCTCAAGGCTGCTCTCCTTCACGCCTGCGGGGAGGCGGCGGCGAAGATCTACACGTGGCACTCCTACCGCTCCGGCCTTGCCACAGCGCTCCACGCCGCGGGAGTCCCAGACGCCGTCATCATGCTAATGTGCCGTTGGATGTGCGAAGCGTCGCTACACGTCTACAGCCGATCGGGTGCCGTCGCTCACGAAGCAAACTTTTGGGCGGCTACGCGCGCGGACGTCAGCAACATCCAGGCCGCCAATGTTCCAAACGTAGTCATGGACCAGGGGATGGCAGACGTGGCCGACTTCTGCTCGAGGCAGTGCGCTGCAGATAGGGCGGCGTACGCAGAAGCGCAGGGCGCCGCGCCTCGCGGGACGAGCGGCGCGACGACCGCCCGCGGAGCAGGCGGTGCGGCAAACATGCAGCCGCCAACTCGCGAAGCAGCGCCAAGCGCGCCCACCGACACTCGACCGATCACCGCCGAAAACGCCACGGGGCGGCCGGTCCTCGTCGCAAGCGCCCTCTGGCCGCAGTACGCATGCAAGGAGTTCGGTGGAGCCGGCTGGGCGGCGACCGTGTTGCGATGCTCCAAGCACACCGCAATCGTCCGGTTCACGATTGCCGCGACGCGCGATGGCCGACCATACGAAGACGCGCGCGTCCCGCTCAATCAACTGCGGCCGCTGCCTCCGCGACAACTGACCGCATAAGGCGCGCTTCAGAGGGTGGAACCCCGCATAATCACCGCAGGGTGGAACCCCTCATAATCACCGCAGGGTGGAACCCCTCATAATCACCACAGGGTGGAACCCCTCATAATCACCGCAGGGTGGAACCCCTCATAATCACCGCAGGGTGGAACCCCTTATAATCACCGCAGGGTGGAACCCCTCATAATCACCCGCGTGCTACCCGGCTTGCGAGTAGGGAGGAGGAGGCTGCGCTGCGCAAGCACGGGCGGGAGGGGCTTCTCCTGCAGAGTCGTGCGTGCGCAGGGCTCCTCTTTGCTTTCTTCTACTCCCTACTATCATCTCGTTCCCGTCCTACCAGAGAAGGTTACTTCCCCCAGGATTGGTCTTCTCTGCATGCGGGAACACCCTCGGGCGGCCGGGTGGGGCTGCGGCTGGAGCTAGCATGGCTCGATAGAGCCGAGACCCCGTGTTGAGGCGGCGCTCCTGTGGGCGGCTGTGGAATCGGCAGATTCGACCTCAGATCTCCAGTATTCTCATCCCAGTGGATGGACGTCCGGACGTCCCTTTGTGTTCCTCTCGTCGTCCGCCAGCGAGACTGGCTCAGTCGCTGGCGGCCGCAGTTTTCTGTGACCCACCCACCTCTCCCTTGTGTTTTGTGGGGAGGGGCTTCTCCTGCGGAGTCGTGCGTGCGCAGGGCTCCTCTTTGCTTTCTTCTACTCCCTACTATCATCTCGTTCCCGTCCTTCCAGAGAAATGAACTCGCACCCCAGTGTAAAAACCGCCAGCCCAGTCTGCTCCCCAGTATCCACCCACGCGCAGGCGCAGCATCGTGCCACAATTGGCATGCCAACTTCTTGGTTTTACTTTCGATGCCGGGTAGCACTGTGAAACCTCAAAGTCAAACCTCTCTCATTTTTTATTTTTATTATTAGCTGTCACAGCTCTCACCTCCTCTCACAGTAGAGAGGTGTCCGTTTTTATTTATTTATTCACCTCCTCTCAAGCACAAAGAGCATGCACTCGTTTCCCCCCCCTCTCGCACAATCGCTGGTGGTGCCACCCCCTCGACAGCGGCCGCCGGCGCCCTCCACCCCTGCCCTCCCACACCACCTCGCTCTGCTTCCAGCAGCCGCAACATCTCCGCGGCGACGGACTCGACGACGGGCGGGCAGACGGCGTTGCCGATCTGGCGGTAAAAGTGCGCCGTCGCGTGCGTATCGTGCGCCGGCGGGACGGCGAACGAGTCCGGGAACCCTGTTCACAGCAGCGGGTGTGAAGAGACGCTGGCGTGCGGTGGCGGGACGGCTGAGCGCGTCGAGGGGCGCCCATCAACCTCGCGCACTCGCGCGGCGACAGGAAGCGCGGCCTGCAGATCACGGAGTCAGCGGAGGTGTCTAGGAAGTGTCTAGGAGGTGTCTAGAAAGTGCGGCGACAGGAAGCGCGGCCTGCGCTGCCCGCCGTCGCGGAGCGAGCCGTCGAGCTCCTCGCAGACGTACCGGCTCGTGTAGTTCGAGACGTGCCGGTACGACGACGTCAGCGTCGGCGCCTTTGCGCACAAGTCGACGGCCCTGTCGGACAGAGAGCAGGGCGGCGCGCCCGGCCACCGCTTGAATGAGGCGAGTTGGCCGCGCAGCTGCTGCCACTGTGCCTCGCTCAGCTCGCACGCCGCCGCCGCCTCGCTGCGAGGGGCCTCGAGCACCTGTTCGCACCCCCTTGTGTGCTTGGCTCGGCGACGTCTTCTGCCGCCTGCTCTGCGCGGGGACTCGAGCACGTCGCGCAGCGCGGAGGACGGCTTGCCGCCGCGCACGCCGTCCCACCTAATCAATTAACGAAGTGTGGAGATGGATTGATTAATTAATTAGGTGTCGCCGCGCGCACGCCGCCCCACCTTTGGTAATTAAGTAATGAATCAATCTCCACATTCGTTAATTACTTGCCGCCGCGCACGCCGCCCCCACCGCATCTCGATGCCGAGGTCGCGTCGGAACCCGACCAGGTAGACGCGCTCCCGCTGCTGCGGCAGCCACTCCTTAGCGCTGACCACCCTCCACGACACCTGGTTGCGAGATACCGGGAGATGCGGGGAGATGCGGGGAGATGCGGGGAGATGCGGGGAGATGTGGGGAGATGTGGGGAGATGTGGGGAGATGCGGGGAGATGCGGAGAGATGTGGGGAGATGTGGGGAGATGTGGGGAGGTGTGGGGAGGTGTGGGGAGGTGTGGGGAGGTGTGGGGAGGTGTGGGGAGGTGTGGGGAGGTGTGGGGAGGTGTGGGGAGGCGTGGGGAGGTGTGGGGAGGTGTGGGGAGGTGCGGGGAGGTGTGGGGAGATGTGGGGAGAGGTGGGGAGAGGTGGGGAGATGCGGGGAGAGGTGGGGAGATGCGGGGAGATGTGGGGAGGTGTGGGGAGAGGTGGGGAGATGCGGGGAGATTGCTCCCTCGCCACCTGGAGGGGAGATACGGCCGCCGTTGCGGCACGGAGGCTGCGGAGCTGCGGCGGGGAACGCTCCTCCCCGCCACCGCGTAGCCGCACTGCGAGAGCTCCTCCACGATGCGCGCAAAGGTGCGGCCTGCCGGGGCACGTCCTGGGCGCGTCGTGCGGCTCTCCGTGTGAGAGGGCGTCAACGAGGCGAGGCCAGGTGCGGCCGGGCGTGAAGGCTGCGTCCGTGTACGCCTTGCGCGCCACGCTGGCGCTGCGCGCGCCGCCGTCCATGGTGACGAGCCCGGCCACCTGTCGGTTGGTTCACCCACACAGCCCTCACACACCGCCGAGGGAGTGCGATCGCCGCGGCTGAGGCTGGCGGCCTGTCGATGCATTGAGACGGCCTCGCAGCCCTTTCAATAAGGAGTGCGACCTTCCGTGAGGCTGGCCACGTTCTCGAAGAGGAAGGCGGCCGGTTGCCGCGCGGACAGCAGCCGAACCAGCTCGCGGTAGAGCTGGCCTAATTACAGTTAGTGAATCGTTAATTAACAGTTAATTACACCTCGCCGAACCAGCTCGCGGTAGAGCTGGCCTAATTATAGTTAGTTAATCGTTAATGAATAGTTAATTACACCTCGCCGAACCAGCTCGCGGTAGAGCTGGCCTAATTACAGTTAGTTAATCGTTAATGAATAGTTAATTACACCTCGCCGGACCAGCTCGCGGTAGAGCTGGCCGCGCAGGTCGAGCAGACCGGCCTGAGAGGAGGTGCGGTGGGGATCACGCCTCGCGAGCTTCACTGGCTGATCGGTGACTGAGCTCACCGATCTCGCAACTCGCCGCATCTCGGCCGCATCTCGGGCGCATCTCGGCCGCATCTCGGGCGCATCTCGGGCGCATCCCGCCTTGCTGCCGCGGTCGGAGAAGGGCTGGCACGGGAAGCCTATGGGCAGGCTCTCTGTGCATGCACCATCGTCCTCACGGTAAGAGAATGGGCTGGCGCGGGCAGCCGGCGGGTGAGCAAGCCGAAGGCGGGCAAGTCTACATCTATGACCTGTAGCCGGGCAGGTCTCGGGCTACAGCTCGGCTACTCGGCCATCGGCTACAGCTCGGCTAGCACCGGCGGTGAGCAGGTCGAAGGCGGGCAGGTCGGCGGCGTGCACGCTGGAGATGTCGCCCGCACGGGGCTCTCCGCCTGCCGGCCAGTGCGGGGAGATATGGGGAGATACGGGGAGATACGGGGAGATACGGGGAGATAGTCCGCTTCTATCTCCGCCTGCCGGCCAGTGCGCGCCGTACGCCCGGCTGGCGGCGCGGTCGAGCTCGGCCTACGCGAAGGCTCAGACCAGGCTCCGAGAAGGGCCAAGGAAGAGGAGGCCCGCCCGCGCGGGTCGAGCGCGGCCGCAAAGACGCAGCGCCCTCCGAGTGGCTCCAGCCCGAGCCGGAAGCCTCCGATGCCGGCAAAGACCTCTGCAAAGGTGAAGGCCTCGGGTGGGCCCGGCCGCGGTGCAAGCGGCGGCAGCGCGCGCCCAAACAGCGCGTCGCACCGCCGCACGCCGGAGTAGAAGACTGCGCCGCTCGCACCGACCGCCGAGGCGACGGCGGCGGCCAGCTCTGCCGGCGCGGCGGCCGGATCGTCGAGGACGCCCGCGACGGTGGCAGGAACATGGAGCAAGAACATGTCCGGCGTGACGCGGTCAACCACGAGCGCGTGCCGCACGTCGGACCGCGTGCCGTGCCGCAGGTCGCCGACGGCCGCCTCGAGCGCCGCCCGACAGCTCGTGAGCTTCCGCTTTGGGACGAGCAGCGCGCCGACAGGGACGCCGCCGTGGTCCGACCGCCGAGAGCGGAGGGCGGCGTCGAGGGCGGCGTCGAGGGAGGTGGTGGCCGGCTCGGGCATGCAGCGGATTCCGGGGCACGGTCGGGGCACGGCGTGATCGCTTTTCTTTTTTCAGAACTTAAACAAAGAATTACCGCTCTGAACTAAGGTACACCACACCACGCGAGCCGCCTCGGACTCCGCACATAAGATGGGCTTATATACGATCATCGCTGTTCGTCTCGCGTCACCGATTTGGTTCTCACGTCTCACGAGAGTAAGTAATTATATCGGGACGTCACTTATCTCAAACGCACGGCCTACTCGCCCAAGTACTCGCTCTCTTTTATGTCCCACCATGCAGAGCGCATCTCTCTCTCTGTTGTGCGAGGCGTGAACCGCGCCATTCGCTCTCACCTGGCAACCCTGTCTGCATCCTCAAAAAGTAGTAACCCCCATCCCCTTTACAGCCCGACCCGCCCCTCGCCCCTCTGACTACTCATTTGTGAGCAGGTGCGTGAACCACGGGTCTACCTCAAACAACGAGAGCTTCAACAACGTCCTGCACATGTTCATTAGCAAGCGGATCGTGTACAAGTCATACGGCCCGATGTACGGCCGGCTCGCCAAGATCATGTGGAACGAGGAAAAGTGCACGCGCGAGGTGAGCGGCGCGACCTGGAAGGCGGCGCGGACGGGCGCGCGAAAGAATGCTGTGGTGCCCAAGGCCTTCCAGGCGAAGCGGAAGGGCGACCGCACGTGGCACTTTGCTGCTGAGGCGATCGGCCGCCTCAAGCGGCGCGTGTTCGACCCCTCGCACCGCTTCTCGTCGGGCTGGCTCGAGCTGGAGCCGCCCTCGGCCGATGCAGCCGCTGCCCCCGTCCCAGCCCCAAGGAAGACCTGGGGGAAGGCGAAGGCGATGGGCGCCGCAGCGGCGCGCCAAGAGGCAGCGGCGGCGACGGGCGATCAGGCGAACGGCCTGTGAGTAAGCTGTGTTCTGGTATTGTCATAGGATGCCACAGTCCCGCATTTGTGTGTTTTGAGTCTGTTGCGAGCCGCGTCGTGTGGTGTGTGCAATGTACTATGCTTGCCTGATCAGCATCGAAGACGACCAACGCATTGGTATCCAGGGAGCAAATAACGACTCGCGTAGAGCGAGCGCCCAGAGTCGCTGCCTCGCTGTCCGGCCTCTGTACTGCCCCTTCTCTCGCTTATCAGTCGCATTCTCACCGCACGCAGAGAGCACTGGTGCTCTCCGCGTGCGCCACCGATGCGATTTTGCAATCTCAGCCACCTCGCCGGAGGTAGTTGCGACTGGGGACACCGAAAGCTCGACGCTCGAGCACGTGTGGCAAAGTTTTGCGACATCCTGCGACTCGACCCCCGAGGGCTGCCGGCCGCCGACAGCAATACCGAGACCGGATTGCGCAGCGGGTTCGGTCTGAATGTGCCCAGGGCCAGCCCGTGGACTGGTACGGACGGCAGGTACCCATGGGACCGCTGCGGCGGGCCTGGGAGGCGCCGCGAGTCCCAATCATGCACGGTCGGCGCGCGTCCCCAAGCCCAAAGTAGGCCTTTAAGGGTTAGACCTATCTAGATACGTTCCCTTCCTCCGATGGTGGACGTTGCGATTGGCACGCCCGTGCCGGCGTCCAACGCAAAAGTCGTCGCCTACCCGGTGCCCGACGCGGCGGCCTCTTCCGACTCGCCCGACGAGGCGGGCCGCATCGTGCCAACGGACGCAGCGCTGCGCGAGAACCAACGCCTGACCGGGCTAACGGACGTAGAGCTGCAGCGGGAGGTGGTGGACGTCGCATTTTCAGGGCTGCGCGCAGACACCCTCCACACGCTGCTGTGGCGGCTGCACACGCCGGGCTGCCCAAATCTGCGCGTGCTCAACCTCAAAGCCAACCGGGGCCTCGACGACGGTGTTGCAATATCGCTGGCACGTGTCCTGCCCGGCGCCTGCCCCGCTCTCGAGTGCGTGGATCTGAGCGGACCGCCCGTTGGTAGCCGCGGCCGGATAGGCGACCCAGGCGCCCCATTCTGATGGCCTGATCCTCCTCATTGGCCCACAGAGAGACAGAGACAGCAGTGCGTCGGCGGTGTAGGTGGCGTCGCGCTCGCCTCGATGATGCCTCGCCTCAAGTGCTTGCAAAGCCTTCTCCTCAGCTTCAACGCCCTCGAAAACGGTGCGGCTGCGGCTCTCGCGCAGAGCGCCCCCGCGTGCACCGCGCTTTTGCGCCTTGAACTGCTGCACAACAGCTTTGGCGGCGACGCAGCGCGGGCGATCGTGGCGCCGTTTGCGGTGAGTCCGGGCGTGAGCTTCGTTGACCAGGCGCGAGATCGCCGAGACGCAGCAGAGATGCAGTGTGCAGCGCCGCACGCAGCCACCCCCTTCCCCGTAGGCGCTGCTCAGCAGCGAGAACGTCGTGCTGACTCGCCTTGAGCTGAGGGACGCCGACCTCGTGCTCCTCGTTGCGTCTCTGCCTGCGCGTGGCGGGGCGCTCCGTTCCCTTGACCTATCCAGGAACGGGTTGCGCGACGCGACGGCGATCGCGTCGCACTTCGGCGGCGGCGGCGCGCCCGAGCTTGTCTCGCTCAAGCTGGGGCACAACCCGCTCTCAGCAGGTGGCTTCCCCCCGCCATACCCTAGCTTGGTGGCTCGCCTGACGCCGGTCCGTCCCATCTACGCAGCGACGCTGAAGAGCCTCGGCTGCGCGCTGCCCTCGATGCGCGCGCTGCAGACGCTCTCGCTCTCGCATGGCGATCTGGGCGACGAGGGTGCACAGGCTCTCTTTGGCAGCCTCGCGTCAGAAGGCGCCCTGTCCGCCTCCGGTAGCCTCTTTTCCGGCCACCGCCACTGTCACCAGCCCCCCCTTGCGCCAAAGGCGTCAAGCCCGCGGCGGAACTGCGCATTCTTGAGCTGCGGGGATGCGGCGTCGGCGACGGTGGCATGCGCGCGCTCGTCGCCGCCCTCGGCGGTGGGAGGATGCCACAGCTGCGCAAGTTGCTCCTCCGTGGCAATGACGTCGGCGACGACGCGACGCTCGGCTCGCTGGCGCAGGCAATCGGCCCGCTGGCGGCGCTCATCGAGATTGAGCTGGGCGGCAACCCATTCCGCTCGTCAATGGGCGCCCTCGGCCTCGCCACGCCGCCCGGCCTCAAGGCGTTGCAAAAGGCGTGCAAGGGGAAGAAGGTGATTCTCTCGTCGTGAGCGGAGCCGGCGACCGGGGCGGGGCTGGGCAGGGGGTGACATCCTGCAGAAGAGAGAGAAAGGAAGAAGGTTAAGGCCGGGCACACCGCTTGTGGATTTGGAGCACTTGGAGTAAGTATCGAAGGTGAAAGAACACACAGTCAGTCAGTCAGAGGTAAGTAAGCCGCAAGACGAGAGGACTCAGAGTCACACGCACCCTGTCTATGACTATGTCATGTGTGTGTGTGGGGGGGGGGGGTTCAGCCGCGATGCGAGCGGCCCGCCCTCCCCAGGCGAGCCGCCCGCATCCGCGGAGTGAGGTGAGTGAGGGAGTGAGTATTCTTGATACGAAACCACACGACGACACACACACCAGTCGACTCGCATCACACACACACACACACTCCGCGGAGGCCCATCATGCGATTCAAAAAATGAAAGCCTATCGAAGCAATATCGCTACATGGTGATGCGATCGAGCTCCTTAAGCTGCGCCTCGTGCGCGCGGACATCAACTTTGGACATGTGCACGAGCACGGCCTCGGTGAGACCAAACGGCGCCAACCGGTAGTCTTCGAGGATCTCATCGAATACCTCGCGGGCGACCTCCTCGTTCTCCTCGGAGAAGAAGACGACGCGCGAGCGGAACGAGCGCCCAAACCTCTCAAACGTCTGCGCGGTAGGTCTGAATCTGTCCGCGCGCGGTGAGAGAGGCGTGCTTGTCGAGCTTCTTGAACTCGGTGAACCAGCCGGACGTCTCGTTGACGGCGTCCGCAATCCAGCCGCCTGGCAGTTCGACCTCGGTCTCGTCCTCGATCGACATCTTGTCCCGGACGATGGCCTCGCGCTGCACGCGTGCGGAGATGGCGGATTTAACCTCAGCCGGGGAGATGCGAGGAGATGCAAGGCGTTCGCGCTCGGGCAGATACGGGGAGATGCGAGGAGATGCAAGTTATGAGCCCGATACGTCGCAGTGCGCTTGCGTTCGGCGGCAAGTGGTTGGTGCGCTAACTAACCCCGAAGAACCCTTCGTTCAGTGTCGCGCCTCATCGCAAATATCCTGTCGGTTTGTACTCATGCCACATGCGCCGCCGCCGGCGCCTGCGCCTCGATCTTCTTGGGCAGCAGCTGGTTCGACAGGTCCTCTCCGTGGCCTAGGCATCTGAGATCGCCCCCGCCCCAGGTAAAGACTGCGCCGTCGGCGGTGATGGCGAGGCTATGCTGCCACGCAGCCGCTACGGCCACGAAGCGCTGCCCCGCCAAGGCCTCGATCTTCTTCGGCAGCTGCTGCAGCTGCTCGTCGCCGTGGCCCAGCCGGCCTTCCCTTCCATCGCCCCAGCTCCAGACGGCGCCGTCGGCGGCGATGGCGAGGCTGTGCATGCCTCCCGCCGACACAGCGACGACGCGCTGCCCCGCCAAGGCCTCGACCTTCTTCGGCAGCAGCTGGTCCTGCTGGTCGCCGTGGCCCAACTGTCCAGAGTCTCCGCGGCCGCAGCTCCAGACGCCGTCGGCGGTGAGGGCGAGGCTGGTCGTCCATCCAGCAGCGACAGCGATGACGCGCCGCCCAGCCAAGGCCTCGACCTTCTTGGGCAGCGGCTGGCTCTGCTGGTCGCCGTGGCCCAGCTTGCCATAGGCTCCTGCGCCCCAGCTCCAGACGGCGCCGTCGGCGGTGATGGCGAGGCTGTGGCTTTCTCCAGCCGAGACCGCGACGACACGCTGGTCAGCAAAGGCCTCGACCTTCTTCGGCAGCAGCTGGCTCTGGTAGTCGCCGTGGCCCAGCTGGCCGTAGGTTCCCCAGCCCCAGCTCCTAACTTCTCCGTCGGCGGTGAGGGCGAGGCTGTGCTTGCTTCCAGCCCCAGCCGAGACAGCGATGACGCGCTGGCCAGTGAAGGCCTCGACCTTCTTGGGCAGCAGCTGGTTCTGCTGGTCGCCGTGGCCCAGCTTGCCAAAGCTTCCACTGCCCCAGCTCCAGACAGCGCCGCCGGCGGTGAGGGCGAGGCTGTGCTCGGCTCCAACCGACACATTCACGGCGCGCTCGCCGCCCAGCGTCGACGGGTTCCGGGTTGGCGTGTTGAGCCGCGCCACACCCTCGCCGTGCCCGAGCAGCCCTTGAGCGTAGAACGGCGCTGAGCAGCACGACGAGAGCCGCCCCTCGCCGTCAATGAAGAGGCTGTGCCGAGTGCCTCCCGCCGCCCTCGCCGGCGGGTTGGACTCGCACAGCAGTGCCACAAAGCACAGCCACCGCACGGCGCAGCCCTCACCCTCTGGCAGCGCCGGCAGCTCGAAGCCGCGCTCTTGCGCCCACAAGCGGATGCCCTCCACCGCAAGCGAGGCGTGGAAGAGCAGCGAGACGGCCGCGACGCGAGCGATGTCGGCGGGGTCGCAGCGAGAGATGGCGCGCACGAGGAGCTCCGTTGGGAGGTCGAGGAGGCGGGCGGGCGGCGGCGTGTCTGGAGAGGTGGCGGCGGAGGAGACGGAGGCGAGGCGGCGCGAGCTGCGGCGCGGCGGGGTGGACATCGCGAGAAAAAGAATTTAAACAAGACAACTCTCTCTCACAGCACACAGGCTCGACACAGGTGCGAACTGGCGCGTGCTAGTACTATCACCGGCAGAGAAAAAGAATCTTACCACAAAACTCCCTCGCACAACACTTTAGGTATATTGTTGGCAAATCAAGACACAGAGCTCACACAGAATCACAGCGGGAGGAAAGCGGCGAGTCGCAATTCCTGGGGTCCTTGTGGCGGGCCACCCTGTCCAGAGAGGCATGGATGCCAATCTGGGGTCTCTCGACCGAGTCTATGAAGCCCTGGCCGCCTCCCGGTGGTGGCAGAGGTTTATGGAACCAAGCGACGGAGATGGTGCGGGGGTACGGGTGTTCCAGGGGGTCACGACACGCACCGACCCTTCACGAACCGAAAGGCTGCACCCGGGGAAGGCACAGTAATCCGGGCACGTGTTGGGCGCCCCATTCCGTTTAGGGCTAGGTCGGCTCAGGGCCCCGTCCACTTCCCTCCCGCCTGGCGCGTGATGATGAGGAGTTGCCACCCAGGCCAGCCAGGACAAGGCAGTCGAAAGAAGAGCGCGATGCCGTCAACGACGACACTCGGCTCGGCTGCACCCACCGCCACCACGGCAATCGCACCGACAAAAACGATAAACGTAGAGAACCGCAGGAAAGCGTGGCACCGCACGCGCCAGCAAGGCACGAATGACGTCTGAGCGAAGCCAAGCCTCTCTGCGACTGTATCTGAAGGCGCGGTAGCGGTAGTGGGTAGACGGGCGAGCAACAGCTGGCAAGATGTCGATCGCCATAGAGACCTTGCTCGAGCCGCGGCGGGGCCCTGAAAGTGAAGCGTGTCAGGATCGGCTGCTCGGCTGTGAACTGACCTCGCTGTGAATGTGACCGCCGTCACAGACACTATTGAATGGTAAGAGTGAGAGTAGAGTAGAATCGGGTCGAGCGACCGGCCCAGTCGACCGTCCCCTCCCCTCAGCAGAGCGGGCGAGAATCCTTTTCACGCCTCGGAAACTCGGCGCCTGCCATTCCCCCCGACGCAGGGAACTGGTTTGCTGTTTTGGGGGCTGGCGATGCTGCTCGCAGACACCCTGGCGCTCGTGCTCCACCCGCCGCCAGTCGCGCCGCGGTCGCGCGAGGTCGCGGTCGCCGCGGTCGCGCACGGCAGCGGCATGGTGGGACCGCGGTCGTACGGCCCGTATGACAAGCTGTCGTACGACAAGCAGTCGGGCCGTAGCAGTCGCGCCGCGGTCGCACCCACCATGCTGCTGCCGTGGGAGGGCAAAAGCGGCCTCGACGTCAGGCCGTATGACAAGCTACTCAACAAGGCAGCGCCCGTGGTTGTGCCTCTCCTCGTCGGGTATGGATCCAAGGTCTTCAAGCCGCTCTACTCGCTGGCCGACAAGGTCCGCAACCGCAAGGCCGACACAGAAGCGCGCCAGGCAACGTCCAATGCGTACAAGCCGTGCGTGGTCTTCTCCTCTCGGACCATCAAGGACGAGGCCGCTTACAAGAGCGCCTTCGCCGAGTACGCGGAGGGCGCGATGGTCCGAGAGGGCGTGCGCGCGTGCTTCAGCTTCATGGATCGCGACAAGGAGATGACGGCGGTGCAATTTGCGTGGTACGACTCGGCCTCTGACCTCGTGCCGGAGCCGCCAGCGCTCAAGGAGTGCTACTGCGGCACGGTCGCGACCGACTACACGCAGACATGGGGCAAGTGGAATGCGGACTTCAAGGCGGCGCTGCAGACGGATATCTGCAAGTACTCGTTCGTCGAGGAGGTGCGCGGCTTCCTCAAGGAGCCGACCGAAGCCAACGCCAAGGGGTTTGCCACCGGCGAGCCGCCGATGATCTGGATCTCGAAGCGCGACATCCTGCCGGGCCGCATGGAAGCGGCGGGGAGCAGCTTCCAGTGCGGGACCGACCGCATGTACACGGTGCGCCCGCGACCGTGCGCCCGCACGCCCCCCCCCCCCTCTCCCCCCTTCCGGTCCGCGCGCACGCGCACGCGCACGTCCCGCAGGCTGCGCCGGCTGCGCTGGGCATCTGCGAGTTCACCGACCCGGTCGACGAGAACGCCACCTGGTCGCTGCGCGTGTTCAACGACTACAACACGGGCTTCAAGGCGCACTTCCCCGTGCCGTCGCCCATTCTCTTCCGCATGGTGTTCAACGTCATCCCGGAGTGGGTTCCGGGCCCGTTCCCGCTGGGCTTCTCCTTCTCTTCGCAAGATTACATCACCGAGGCGGTCAAGTCCAACGGCGGCAACGCTGCGTACGCTCACCACCGACGCCACTGCCAGCCGCTACTACTATGCTCCTCTCACTGCTGCTACCGCCACTGCCACTAACACTGCCGCGCCGCCGCCGCCGCCGCCGCCGCCGCCGCCAGCCGCCGCCGCCAGCCGCCGCCGCCGCCGCCGCCGCGCCGCCGCCGCTAATACTCCCGCTCCCACGAGTAGGTACACGCCCTACATCTTCGAGTCGGATGCGCTCATCGGGCCGAAGCCGGATTTTGGAAAGGGCTTCTGAGCCAGCAGACAAGGTGTGGCCTGCGCTCCTGGTGCGCCGCAATGCCATCCGTTGGCGCGTTGGCGCTGTTTATAGGGGCCTAGAGACCCCCCCCCCCTCTCCTTTTCTCCTCTCTCTCAGTGTACGTACTTTTACGAGTGAGTGTACGTCTCTCCCTCTAGTGTACAGTACCTTTAGCTTACTGGGTCAGGACGACGAGACGCGACGCTCGGCCTTTGAGCGCAGGGTCTCGGGGGGCAAAAAGAGGCGCTTCCGTGCGTCATGCGTGTGAAATTCAAGCTTCACAGGGACGTCTTCTCTATGAGTTGTGCTCCGCGTGGACGATGCGCTTATATCTGGCGCCAACTCGGGCGAGGCGCTGCCCTGCGCACAGCCAGTCCACGGCGGGGTCGATCACTGCACGTTCTCGCTCCGACTTCCCCAACGAGCTGCCGCTACGTGTGTGGGACACCAAGGGCCTGACGCCAGAACTACAGGGGTCCCGAGCTCGAGGCGATCATGAAGGGGTCGCTGCCCCACGGTGTTGGGACATGGACGACCACATCGACCCGGCAATGCTCTCGGAGTCGCAGGACTTGACTGTCGAGGCGAACCGCTTTGGCCGCACGCCGCACGCCGTCGTCTTCATGCTTCCCTATACTGAGCTCGACGACACGGACGGCGAGTTTATGCAAAAGATCCGCGACCAGTTTGGCAAGATTGTGCGGCTCGGCATCAACCCGATTGTGCTGGTCGCAAGGCTCGACGACGCAGACGACGCGGTACGCAAGAACCCGTCCGCGTCCAACGGCAGCAAGGACGCCAAGCTCAAGGCCGCGGCCGACTTCCTCGGCATTCCCATCGGCATCCTGTCGATGGCCAAGCACCGCTGCGAGAGCCTTGAGCGCGAGGCGAGCCACGCCATGCGCATGGCTGATTCGACGACGCTGCCGCCGATCCACCGCAGGATCGCTCAGCTGCAGAGCTCCCTCGCCGATGCGACTGCCGAGGCCAAGGCGCGCGAGGCTGAGCTCGCAGCCACCGCCGCCCGGGCCGACGGCCTCGCCAATCAGCTTGCCAAGGCCAGCACGTGCGCGGAGAAGGGCGAGGCCGAGCGTGCGACTGCCATCGCTCGGGCTGATGAGCTGGCTGAGAAGCTCGAGGCGGCCGTGCGCGGCTTGCAGGCTCGAGACAAAGCCGCCCAGCGCAAGGCGTGCATCTGCCTCATTGGCATCGTCATCGTCGCCTCCCTCGTCGTCGTGACGTTTGTGGCGCCGGGCTGGTTCGCCACCGCCGCGACACCGACGACGGAGCTCTCCCTCCCCACGATTGAAGACAGCCGCACCGCCGAGGATTTTGTCGAATGCAACGGCTCCGTGGCGCTTGGCGAACTGTCGGTTGTGGCTGCGACGCCCCCTTGCCTCCAAGAGATGGAGGCGGCTGCAGGCGCGCTCGTTGCGCTCGTTGCCGCCGCAAAGCACCGCTCTACCTTTCTGGGCACTGCGTGCTGGCAAAAGCCTTGGTCACGCTTGTTGTTCTCGTCGGCGGCGCCGCTTGGACCTTTGGTACGATGCACACCACACCAACGCCCGTTGGTAAGGACTCCAAGCCGTGCTCCGAGCCTGACAAGAACTCCGACTCCGAGTCATTCGAGGAGGTCGGGCACTCCGATGTGATGTCGTAGCGGCCTTCTTCACGGTCGGTGATGCACTCCTGCTCGTGTGTGGTCGGGCCTCCCGAGACGGAGGTTGCGCTATCTGGAGAACGCATTCGCTCTCTCGACCCCTAACTCTCTCACACAGTCTCACAGCATATGTGTAAACATTGAAAGTGTTGAATGTGGAACGGGGAGTAGACGCGCCCGGGGGGGGGGGGGGGTAAACGATTTAGAGGCGTCGTATAGACTCTACGAAGATTCTAGGTCAACATCTAGAAACACCTTACCCATATCTTACCCACTCGCTTGCTTTTTTTCGCTCCAACCCTCCGGGTCTTCACACACTCTCCCTGGAGGGCTACGAGGCCTTCGTCCTTCACACTCCAAGGGGCTGTATCTTACCGGGGAGTAATTGTCCACGCTGTGGGGCCACCGGAGCCGCCTAAGCGACTCCGCTAAGAATTTAAGGACCCACTCTCTCTCACAGCAGACAGGCTCGAATAAGATTTTATGACAAAACTCCCTCACACGACACTGGGCACGGGACTAGCGAGGAGGGAGCGTGCAGTGGTGCCAAGGCGTGCAGTGGTGCAGTGGCACGGCGCCAGCCGCCACACAACGGCGCCGCGCAGCGCTTATCCGCCTCGCGTCTCCACACTGTCTCGAGCGTTTTTTTCTGTCTCTTTTTCGTTGTACGTTGACGCTGATCGCTGATCCGGCTTCCGGGGTGATCGCACTGTGACGGTCACCTCTGGGCCGGCGCGGGGCCCCCCGGAGGCACCGTGCGCCGCGCCGCAGTGCGGAAACGGGGCTCCGGCTCTATGAGTCTCTATGAGCACCGACTTCCCGATTAAGTACGGTTAAGTAGAGGGCAGATTTGGAGATATCTCGAGGAGTACATACAGATAGACCCTCCAACCATCAGAAAACTCCGACCTGATCGGTCGTACTGACCGCCGACAGATCACTCCAGACAGCAGACAGGCCGACGTCTGCACGCGGCCGGCCGGGCGAGAGGCTTGACACGATCCGACCCTGCGACCCTGACGCTGCTGCTCTAGCTATCAGCCATGCACTGCTGACTGCTGCCACAATGTGCGACCTGTGCTGGCCCACTTGGCGGCCTTCCCGGTCAGTGGTGAGGCGCAGTTCAGAGCTGTCGATGGCGCGATGCCGCACTGGTCCCACATTGGTGACACGAGACCACCAAGTTTGCCGGTCCAAGAGAGAGGCACGGCGCTGTCCTGAGAAGGTGCATGGTCCCTCTTGACTGCCCATGCGCGCGAGGCTGTGTAGGCATAGCCTCGAGAGTGCCAGCAGCCAATCCGAGGTGACGCGCATTGCGCCAGAAGCGTGCACACGATGGAAGGACACCTTCCTACTGGCCGTACGATCAGGTCGTCACTGAATGCTTGATACTAAGGCCGCGAGCTATGCAGGTGATCAATTGTGCATCATGGCACGGTCAGCTGCGCCGACAGGCTGTCGCAAGGCGTGATAGCATGGCCGCAAGTACGCCGAATTCCCATGAAAACAAGTAAAAAACCGCGAAAAAAGAAAAACAAGCCGAAAAAATCGGCGCCTGCGGCGGGCCATGGGACCCCATCTCCCCCCCGCATGGACAGGTGTTGCTGGTTGGCTGTTTTCAGTTTTGTTCCTTTCTCTTCGTTTCTGTGTATGCGGTGGGGTGTGGCGGCGTGCCTCGCATCCCTCACTTACACTTTTGGTTTTTTTCAGCCGCGGCCCGCGGCGAGAGAGGTGCCCGCTCCCAGCACACACCCACACCCACAAAAAACACACGACCCGCCTGCACCCCACGCACTGCCATTCTCGCGTGCAGGAGGCGGTCCTGACCGCGAACAGAATTTCAACATTATCTCATGGTCATGCGCCGGACGATCCCGCCGCAGCGCCGTGCAAAAAGTCGCCCTCAAACTCCTCGCGGTCGCGCTTGCGCGCCGCGCCGTCCGGGCCGTAAGAGCCAAGCCTGATGTTGGCCCGCTCTAGCCAGCCAAGAAGGCCAACCTTGTGTTCGAGAGCGAAGCGCTTGTAGGCAAGAGTCCGGTCCACGGCATTGTACCAGCGCATCTTTGCGGGCGAGAGGCGGAGGACCGTGGTGGCGCGTGGGAAGGCACGGGGGCGGATGGTGGTGGCAGTGTCTGGCACGGTGACGCGGGTGAGGGAGGAGCAGCGTGCGAAGGCGTTCATGCCGATGGAGGTAAGGCCGGCGGGGAAGGTGACGGTGGTGAGGGAGGAGCAGCCAGAGAAGGCGCCGTCGCCGATGGAGGTAAGGCCGGCGGGGAAGGTGACGGAGGAGAGGGCAGAGCAGCAGTAGAAGGCGCTGCTGCCGATCGAGGTGAGGCTGGCGGGCAGGGTGACGGAGGAGAGGGCAGAGCAGCAGTAGAAGGCGCTGCTGCCGATCGAGGTGAGGCTGGCGGGCAGGGTGATGGAGGCGAGGGCGGAGCAGTCGCTGAAGGCGATGCTGCCAATGGAGGTCAGGCCGGCGGGGAAGGTGACGGTGGTGATGGCGGAGCAGCGCTCGAAAGCGCCGCTGCCGATGGAGGTAAGGCCGGCGGGGAAGGTGACGGTGGTGAGGGAGGAGCAGCCAGAGAAGGCGCCGTCGCCGATGGAGGTAAGGCCGGCGGGGAAGGTGACGGTGGTGAGGGAGGAGCAGCCAGAGAAGGCGTTCATGCCGATGGAGGTAAGGCCGGCGGGGAAGGTGACTGTGGCGAGCAAGGTGCAGCCCTCGAAGGCGCCCTCGCCGATGGAGGTAAGGCCGGCGGGGAAGGTGATGGAGGAGAGGGAAGAGCAGCGGTAGAAGGCGCGGCTGCCGATCGAGGTGAGGCTGGCGGGCAGGGAGATGGAGGAGAGGGCGGAGCAGCGGTAGAAGGCGCCTCTGCTGATGGAGGTGAGGCTGGCGGGGAGGTCGATGGAGACGAGCGAGGAGCAGTCGAAGAAGGCGATGCTGCCAATGGAGGTCAGGCCGGCGGGGAAGGTGACGGTGGTGATGGCGGAGCAGCGCTCGAAAGCGCCGCTGCCGATGGAGGTAAGGCCGGCGGGGAAGGTGACGGTGGTGAGGGAGGAGCAGCCAGAGAAGGCGCCGTCGCCGATGGAGGTAAGGCCGGCGGGGAAGGTGACGGTGGTGAGGGAGGAGCAGCCAGAGAAGGCGCCGTCGCCGATGGAGGTAAGGCCGGCGGGGAAGGTGACGGTGGTGAGGGAGGAGCAGCCCTCGAAGGCGCCCTCGCCGATGGAGGTAAGGCCGGCGGGGAAGGTGGAGGAGAGGGAAGAGCAGCGGTAGAAGGCGCGGCTGCCGATCGAGGTGAGGCTGGCAGGCAGGGAGATGGAGGAGAGGGCGGAGCAGCGGTAGAAGGCGCCTCTGCTGATGGAGGTGAGGCTGGCGGGGAGGTCGATGGAGACGAGCGAGGAGCAGTCGAAGAAGGCGCTGCTGCCGATGGAGACGAGGCTGCTCGGGAAGGCGACCGAGACGAGAGAGGTGCGGTTGAGGAACGCCCAGTCCGGCAGGTGCGTCATGCCTTCGGGCAGCACCGCGTGCCCATCGGTGACGACGACCTGCCAGCCGCCCACGTCCAAAGTCTCGGAGCCGGGCGGCGGCGCGGCGTCGCTCGGCGGCGGCGCAGAAGGCGTCGAGGCGGGCATCATCGTGAAAAAAGAATTCCCAAACGCCACATGCACTCCGACTGACACTCTGCTCGTTCTCAGGGTGGCACATTCCCGTTCACACCCTCACTTAGGCATGAACGCCCAAAACTTGAACGGCGGGCGCCTGACGAACCCGGCCAGCTGCGCGTTGGTGGCGAACATGAGGCTGCCGATGAGGCACTGGCAGCGCTGGAGGAGCAGCGGGTCGGGCACAGTCTTCTTCTCGGCTGCGCTGATGACGATGGACGGGAGATCCTTGTCCGCGGGCACCTTGTAGCCCGCGTGCGTGACGCCTGACGGGAAGAAGCGCGCGCGCAGCGTGTCGATGTACTTGCCGGCAGACAGCTTGAAACCGGTCTGCGTCTTGGTGATGGTGAGTCCGAGGAACTCGTGCACCTTTCCCTCGTGGACCTTGAGCGGTTTGCCGACGTGCTTGTTGAAGTGCTCGAGAGAAGAGGTCCTCAGCCGGGCAGGAGTGAGTGGAGGTCCCCACGCTGTCGAGGACCTCTCACTGATCTGTGAGGACCTCCTGAATTTGAGGACCTCCTCCTACCTCCTGTGAGGACCTCTAGCATTTGAGACCGTTCGGGACACTATGCGGAGCCGCCCCGACATAGGTTCCTCTTCGAGTTCATGATGTGCGATTAGCAGGACAGAACTAAGCAGAGGCAGCACCCTCGGCCTGACAGTGTTCACCCGGGCCATAAGCGTCTCGATTGAGCAATTTTCATTTGCATTGTAGTGAGCAATTCTCATTGTAGTGAGAAGAACATAGATTATTGTATGTGCGATCCTGGCGGCCACCACCAACATAGAGAAGAGAGGCTTCGGCCGGTAGTCGACAAGCTGCCGAGCCCAAATCACTCTGTGTGCCACATATCTTGTTGGCTTCTAAAAATCGCGCCAACATACATTGATAGAAAGGCGATTTGCAGTCAGGCTCGGACTGGACACCAATGCGGTATGGGTGGACGCGGGACAGAAGGTAACGACACGCAGCGACACGTCGCGCGCGAATTCTTTTTTGGCGGTTTCAGGTTTATCGGCAGGCGCTCGGGTCTTAGCCGCGCCCTTCGGTGTGACCGGGCCCTGAACCCAGCAATGTCGTACGCCTCCACCACGCCCGCGGAGGCGGCTCCAGCCGCCACAGACTCGGTCGGGCGGTCAACCTCTGCCCGCTACAACGAGACGCTGAGCAGCCGCACGATGTGCGCCTACGGCTTCTTCCGGCTGCCCATCTCCGGCTACGACCTGACCGTGCGTCCGGCGCGGACGGCGGTCTATATCGAGGCGCTCAACCAGTCGATCCTCACCCACGCGATGATCGTCTCGTGCTGCAAGTCCGTCGACTTTCTGCTCGGCTTTCTCGTCGGGACCACCTCGGACAACGTCTCCACCCGCTGGGGGAGGCGCAAGCCGTGGGTGGTGGTCTGCTTCCCGTTCGCGATCGTCTCCATGTTCCTACTCGTCACGCCCTTCCCCTTCTCCGGCGACGCGGTCTTCTCCGATTCCGACGACTTCCCGTGCGGAGAGGCGGAGCAGGGCTCCGCCATCGCCCGCCCCTGAGGCAGCGCCTTCTTCACACGGATCGCGTGTGAACAGATTGAGCCGGACTCCGCCACCGCCTGCCCCGCGCTGGAGCAGTGCCTCGTCGAGATGATTGCAAACGGCACGCTGCCCGCGCACAACGTGAGCCGCCTCGAGGGCCGGAGGAGCGGATCCTTGTTTTCTGCTGACCATGAGTGTGGCGAGGGTAGGTGAGCAGCGTCGAGTCCTCCAACCCGCCGGCGCCGGCCGCGCTGTCGGTCTGGTTCGCGCTCTTCTACTTTGCCTACTACTTCTTCTCGTGGACCTGCACCATGATTCCGTGCGCGACTCGGCCGGAGGAGTCAAATCATAGGTTAGACGAAGAGGTGCAGACAGAGGCATGATGAACAGGTACGACGCCCTCGGTATGGAGCTCACCTCGGACTACTCGAAGCGCGTCTCCCTCTTCTCCGTGCGAGTCGTCTTTCAGTTCCTCGGCTATGCGGTGCCCAACGCCGTCGGCCTCGTCCTCTCCAACATCTTCCCCACCAACATCATCGCCGTCTACGCGTACACCGCTCTCGTCCTCGGCGCAACCACGCTCGCCGGCCTGCTCCTCCTCGCCGGTGAGACACTCATTCTTGGTGCGACGAGGGGTAGGCATCGTCTCGCTCGCCGCTCTGCTCGTCCTCGGCTTCGGGGTGAGCGAGCGACCAGAGGCGAAGACGGGACAAGGGAACGAGGTGCCTCCGTCGGTGGCTGTGCGGGGCCACCGACCATTCCATCTCCATCATTCTTCTCACTGGCTTAGGTGCCCGCCGTGGTGGCTGTGCGGCGCGCGCTGTGCAACCGGCCGTACTGCATCTACCTCTTCATCAAGTCCGCGAGCTCTCCCCTCCCCTCCCTGCTGCCCCTGTCAGCATGGCGCCTTCACAGCTGCCGGTGATTGGCAGGTTCCCCATCTCCCTCGTCTCGCTGCTGCCCGTCAACCTGATGAGCTTCTTCCTTCGCTACGGCACGTGACGGCGGAAGGACGAGCCTCTTCACACCTCCCGCTGTGAAGACACGCGGCTGCATGTGAGCAGGCATGAAGATGGAGGACTGGGCGTCGCTCTACTTTACTCTCGTCCTCGTCATCCTCTTCGCCTCTCTCCTGGGCACGCCCCTCGTCTGGTACCTCACCCGCCGCTTCGGCAAGCGCGAGGTGCTGATGTACGTCTCCGGCGCCTGCTGCCCCTTCTTCTTCGCCTTCTTCTTCGTGCCCCCCCAGTCCTTCCCCACCGCCGTCATCTACGTCGCCGGCGTCTTCGTCGGCCTGCTGACCGTGGTCATGTTCGTCGTCCTCGACTCGATGCTCGCGGACATCATCGACTACGACGCGCTGCACACCGGCAAGCGCTCCGAGGGCGTCTACACGGTCGCCGAGACCAACTTACAGCAGTTCATCGAGGTGCTAACCCTAACCCTAACCCTATCGCTAACCCGAACCCGAACCCAGACCCGAACCCTCAACCCGAACCCTAACCCTAACCCTAACCAACCTGCAGCAGTCATCGAGGTGAGCGGCGGGGTCGTGCCTTGTCCGCTCCTCCTCCTAGGGAGGGTGAGTCAGTCAAGCACGCCGTGACTCTGAAGGTGATCGGCGGCGTCGTGCCGCTGCTCCTCATGAGCGCCGTCGGCTTCGAGAACAACGGAGGCTGCGAGTGCGGCTGCGGCGTGGCGTGCGACGAGGCCTACATGCGCTGGAAGTGCCCTGGCGACATCGGCTACTCCTGCGACGGGCAGAGCACGTTCGACTCTCCGCCGCTCTTCGGCGAGGTCGGCCGCCAGGCGCCGTGTGTCGACCAAGGCAGCGACGCGGTGGCGTGGAGTCACCCACTTCACAGCGACAGCGGCGAGTCCCACCCCTCTGCGAGCAGGCAGCGACGCGGTGGTGTGGATCATCCGCGCCTTCCTCTTCGCGCTCTCGGGCGTCTGCCTGCTGCTGGTGTGCCTGGGCGCGAAGATCTACCCGATCACCAAGGCGGCGCACTCGGCGATCCTCGATGCCACCGAGAGCCTGGCGGCCGGCGGGGAGGCCACAGACCCGCTGACTGGAAAGGCTGTGGTGCGGTCGGCGGCGTCGCACGCGCAGCTGAGGCGCGAGGCGCACCCCCCAAGCCGTCGCGACATGGGGTCGGCCTCGCGGCGACCTCTCGGCAGCACCCTGAGAGCAATCTCTGCGACACAGGCGCGAGCACTTCTCTGCGCGCGAGCTCTCGCTCAGCAGCCACTGGCTGAAGACGCAGCTGTCGGGGCGGCTGCTGCTCTGGCCCACACGGCGCTGCTGTGAACAGCGCGTCTTCACAGCACGCGCGTTGTGGCCAGGCGGCTGCTGCTCTGGCTCGGCGCCTTCATCGCCATCCTGGCAGGCATGGCGGCGTCGGGCGGCGAGGCGCGCCAGTACATCGTCGCCATCGGCGCCATCTGCCTGCTGCGCCCTCTCTGCACCCTCTGCGGCGCGCAGCGTCTCTTGACATTTCGGCCTGTGAAGCAGGCGCCATCTGCTGCTCGGCCCTCTTTGTGCTTGTGCCGTGGGACGCCGCTCGCTTGCAAGTGCTGCTCAAGATGAGCCGCGCCGAGCGGGCGGTCGGGCCGAGCGCGGAGGAGAAGGACAACTCGGCGCGCAGCTAGGGTGCGAGCCGCCAGTGCACGCGCCGGGTGGCCGGGGTCCGTTCTCACGGCCGCGCAGTGCGGTTTAGTCTCGGGACCGACCCGCGGACCTTATGTACGTTTGGGGGTAGCGCCCAATGCTGGAGCATGGCGGTTCGGCTGCCTTGCTCTCTTCTGTACGTTCTGCTGCGGTCTCTTACCGAACGTGTCTCGGGCGCCACGTCTCTTTGGTGTAGAGGTTTTGTGCCAGAGTCAGGCATGGCTGAGGAGCTCTCTGTCGGTCTGTGGACTGCAGCAATACCGTACATTGCCGGACAGTCGCAGTCCGAAGCACGAAAGGAGTAAGGACAACGCGCGCCGAGCTCCAGAGCCGAACGCTCTGACCCTGCACACACACGCCAGCAGTGGGCATCTAGTAACTAGTAAAGGGAGCGGACCGTGAGTTGAGGAAATCGAGGGACGCGACCCACTTCGCCACAGACGGTCCCGCGCCTCGCCGCTATGACGGCCGCACAACCGCAGCTCGTGTGCGTGCGGCCGTCTTTGTCCGGACTGAAAAGTCCAACGCGCTCGTCGGTGGCGGCTTCCCTCAACCTGCGCCGCGCTCGGCGAACCTCGACAGCGCTTTCGGTGGCATGCAGCTCTTTGCGACAGAAGCCTGGAGAGCAGCTCCTCTGCTGCTCACACACTCTGCACAGTTGACACAGCCTACTGTGCGGCTGCCACAGCTGTGACAGCGATGGGCTCGCCCTCACTGGCCCTCAGTCACTTGTGCTGCGGCTTGTGTGAGCGACACTGCTCGGCGACTGCCGGCACACTGTGAGACCATGGGTGTGAGGTAAAACCACGCTACCAGCGCTTGGTCACATCGGCCCCGAGGTCAGATCCTTCTACTCTGTTGATGACAACACTTGTCTACTCGCTGGAGCCGAGCAGGAGGGCCCGGCGCACAACCCCTGGTCAACTCAGGGTCCGCTCCCCGTATCCGCTCACCCACGCGCACCGGGCCTTGCACTTTAAATGCCGTGGGGCTCCTGTCGTTAGACGTGGAGACGCGAGGGTTGCCCCCCCTTGCCCCACCACCTCGTGTGTGTGGAGAAGTTTACCTTACCTTACCTTACCTTAACTAGTATCGAGTTAGCGCGTCGTTACGTGCGCGCGCGGGGGCGGTGGGTGTGCGGGATGTCTGTGGGCCTGAAAGCGATGTGCCATGTGTGCGTCCGCCTTGCGTTTGTTTCATAACATAGGCTAGCTCAATCAAGAAGGAGAAAAACTCACGGGGACCCGGTGTAACGTGTAACGATCACACAAACAATTGGCGATGAACGACGGCGGCCTCGCCGTCGTGCGGATGAAGCCGCTTGGAGCTGGCGGTGGCGGTGGCGAGCGCAGTTCTGCGTCCGGCGCGCCAAGTGGTGTCACCTTCTCGGCGCCCAAAGCTGAGGTCACTGTTGATGGACGACTTTTCAGCTATCCGTCTCACGTGATTGCTCCGGAGATGGACCAGCAGGCGTTGTACGATGCATTCATGCCAGTGAACATGCAAGCCTTTGTGGATGGAGTTAACGTAAATGTGATCGCCTACGGTCAGACTGGCTCTGGCAAGACGCACACGGTATTTGGACCACCAGGGATCCTAGCACGCGCTGCGGCTGGCGAGCTGGGAGACGGGGTCGATCAGGACTACGGCCTCTTCCCACGAGGCGTACTCGGGGCTGTCGACACGGTGGGAAAGCTCCGCCAGGAGGGCATTGCTGCAGTGTTGACGGCAAGCGCGGTCGAGCTCTCGATCATGGGCAATGAGGATATGCTCGCGCGGTCGGAGACCGCCGTGCGGCGCGCTGCGAATGATGGCGCAGGCACGAGTCAATGGAGCTCTGCAGCGCTCGGTGTTGCGCTCGACAAGGCCTCAGATCCGCCACGACTCTGCGGCATGACAGAGCTGCCACTTGACAGTCCCGCTGATGTCCGGCTGCTCTGCGGTGCTCTGGCGACGCGTAACACGGCGGGCACGCTGATGAACAACACGTCCTCGCGCTCACACTGCTTCGCATTCCTCACGCTGCGCGTGCTCAAGGACGAAGCTGGTGTTGCGCGCGTGCGCACGTCGCGCTTCCAGTTTGTTGACCTTGCCGGGTCGGAGCGGCTCAAGGACGCCCACGGCGCCAGCGTATCGTGGAAGGAGGGCGGCGAGGCGCTCAACGGGATGCTCACCAACTACTCACTCACCATGCTATCTGCGTGCGTACGCGGGCTGGTCGAGGCAAAGCGTAAGCGGGCCAAGTTCTCGTTCCGTGCGTTCCTGAGTGACCTCGTGGACCTGCTGCAGGAGTCGATGACGGGCGACGCGGCGACGGCGTGCTTTGTCTGCCTTAGCCAGGCGCCGACCAACCTCGTGCACAGCAAGTTTGCCCTCGACTTTGGTGAAGTGTTTGCGCAGCTCTCAGCACCGAGGCCGCGCGCGACCAAGCCGGTGCCACTTGCCCTCCTGGCGAAGCAGACCAACGCGACGCTGGGCGAGGCGCGGAGAGCGCTGCAAGGATCAAAGAGCGGCGGCAGGTGCCGGCCGGTGCGCGAGGCACAGGTGCGAGACTGTGAGCAGCGGCTGCGCTTGCTGAACAGGCTTGGCTCTCGTCTGAGCAGAGATGGCGGCTAAAGGCTGACCCGGACTGGGGGTAAGAGATTTTCTGCTTTCCATTTCAGCGAAAAGAAATTTACGGCGAAAAAGAAATGCCGCGTCGATGCGGCAGCCCCAGCGCAACCGAGCAGAGAGTGCCACGCTCGCCGGCGCATGCAACGTCTCAAACGCAACGTCTCGCTCGGCGAGCGCATCTACCGCTACCGCGGCTCACGCGACTTTGAGGCGGCCGCCACACGAGCGCTCATCGTCTTCACGCTCGCTGCAGCCGGCGTCGCCTCGTACATCCAGTACGCGAGCTCACAGGGCACGCTTGGTGCGCGCTCCGCCACCCCCAGCATCTCGGCTCGCGCCACAGCCAGCGCCTCCTCACCACCTTGTCTGCAGAGCGGCTGCCGATACTCGATGGCGGCCTTGTCGTGCGGACTGACGGGAAGGACAAGTTCAAAATGCGCGAGGCGGAACGATAGCAGGAAGCCGGTCTGCCGTCGCTCGTCTTTGCAAATCGTGCGTTGGCGGTCCGTAAGGTTTCACAGACTGTTGTGATGGTGGTGCTTCTTGAACATGTGCTTCTGGATCTGCCTCTTGCTTTTCCCTCCACGATGCAACACACGTGGTGTTCGAGTAGAGTGTCACCGCGGCGTTGTTAGTCCCCGACAAATGTGTAAAATATCTCGCAGCGGAGGATACGAGGCGACCTCCGGCACATGCGCCCACGTCTCGGACACGCGAATCCGGCGATCGGCCCGGGTGGACCGCGCGCAAGCGCGCAGCGGCGAGCCCGGCCGCCGCACGGGTGGCGAGACTCTCATCCAGGTGACTCCCCCCTCCCCCCCCCCCAACAAGAACGGCCAGAGTGCACCCGCCGCAGTACTCGACCAACCTGGGGGCCCCCCCCGCCCCCCATGGGAATTTTTTTTTTTTTTTTGGGGGGCCCCCCCCCCCCCCCCTTTCCCCCTTTACCCCCTTTCTTTGCGACCGCCCTTTTGGGAGGTCGCGCATACACTGCTCGGGGGAAGCCCCGCGCGGGCGAGCAGCAACCAGCGAGCAGGCGCGGCCGGGCAGGCAAGCAAGGAGTGGAAAGAGGGAAAGGGGTCCGGGGTGGGGCGGCCTTTCGCCGGGCAGCGCCACAGGGGCGCTCGCACACCCGCAGGACGGCGGGTTGCCCCCCCCCCCCCCCGCCCGCCCGCCCGCCCGCCTCCCGCTGCGCCGCCGCCGCAGCCGCCTCCGCGAACCCGCCTTCGCCCGCCCGCCTCAGGACCAGCGCCTCAGGTCCAGCGCGGCTCTTGGCTGTAGTGCGACTTGTCCCCCTTCTTCTTCTTCTTGTCGCCTCCGCCTCCAGCCTTGAGCGCGGCGGCGGCCGCGGCGGCGGCGGCGCTCGTGCCGCCCTTCTTCTTCTCCTTGGCCTTCTTCGCCGCATCCGCCCGTGCCTTCATCATCGCCTTCACCTCCTCTGCCGATTTGCCCGCGCTCGACCCCTCCCCCGCACCCTCGCCTGCCGCAGCCTCGCCTGCGGCCGCGTCGCCCGCCGCAGCGCCGCCCGCCGCAGCGCCGCCCGCCGCAGCGCCGCCCGCCGCAGCGCCGCCCGCCGCCGGCGGCGGCACCTCCGCCGCCGCCTTGCCCGCCGCCGCCTCGGCCTTCTTCTTGGCCCGCTTCTGCGCTGCCTTGGAGAGGCCGCCGCCGTCCTTGCCGCCGCCGTCCGGCGGGTTCTCTTTGTCTGCGTTCGCCGTCTCGAGCGAGGCGAGCATCGCCTCAACCTGCGGCGGGGGGAGATGTGGGGAGATATGGGGGAGATAAGGGGAGATGTGGGGAGAGCATCGCCTCAACCTGCGGCGGGGGGAGGCAAGGTCCGGTCGGCCCCTCCTCACACGCGCGGTGGTGGGGCGAGGGGCGGGGGGACAACCCTCGCAAGCCTCCGCGTCCAAAGACTGGAGCCCGAAACGGCACGGCCGGGAGCATGCAGGGAGCATGGCAGGGGGTGGGGGGCGGGGACGGGGAGAGGAGTTGGCCGGTCGGCGGCGGCGCCCTCTGCGACCTCCTCCGCCTCCTCCTCCGCCTCTCCCTCGGCTACATCTCGGGGACATCTCGGGGACATCTCGGGGACATCTCGGGGACATCTCAGGGACATCTCGGGGACATCTCGGGGACATCTCGGGGACATCTCGGGGACATCTCGGGGACATCTCGGCTGCATCTCGGCTGCATCTCGGGGACATCTCGGGGACATCTCGGGGACATCTCGGCTGCATCTCGGCTGCATCTCGGCTGCCCGTCTCCCGCCTCCTCAAGCTCAGCGTCCTGCTTGACATTCTTCTTGCGGCGCGGCTTGGGTGCAGCCTCCTCCGCTGCGGCGTCGGGCGGCGGCTTGGCGCCCTCCGCCTCCGCCTCGCTCTCCTCCTCGCTCTCCGCCTCGGAGTCGGCGTTCGTGCTCCGCTCTCCGCTCTTCCGCTCTCCGAGCCCTGGCGGCGGCGCGAGCCCGGGAGGCGGAGCGCCAAAGAAGGCGTCGTCGTCCTCGTCGCTGTCGGCCCAGTCGCGCCCGCCGGCGCCCGCCCTGAGCTCGTCGAAGCGCGCGCGCGCGACCTCCGCCGCTGCCGCCCTCTCCGCCTCCTCCCTCTCCTTCTTCCGGTTCTTCTCTGCGAGCACCTCGGCCGCGTCGCCGTCGACGCCAGACAGCGCCGCAAAGGCGCTCATGCGACAGGGGGCGGCGGGTCGGCGTGGGCAATGCACAGCTCGGTAGCTCGGTCGCTCGGTCGGCGCTGAGCTCGCGCGAAGTGACGAGCCGCTCTCGGAACCCACCGCGAGGCTCTCAGAGAAAAAAAAAACTGGACGCAATGTTTACTTTTACGGCCCTTTCCCTGCGAACGCGCACCCCCTGGGCTAGGGCTCTCTTGCCCGCAACCCGATGCCAATCATCCGGCCCGCTGGGTGCGCTTCTCAGCTCCCCGGCCCTGGGTGTGCGGTTACTGACTGCACTCCAAGTGCTCCAAGGCCGACTGCACGCTAAAGGCTACACGCTCGCACACCACTTGCTGAGTGGCTCTCCCAGGCGCTCAGCCCATGGCGGAGGCACGCCAGGCCCCGGGGAGTCGGCCGTCACTCGCCTAAGCGCCTAAGCGGCCTAAGCGGGGGGGTGCTTAGGGTGCTTAGGCGCTTAGGCGGCCCTTGCGAGCGTGGCGGCGTGGTGATATCGTAACACAAGTGACTCCGATGACACTCATGATGCTCCTGCTAGTGTCATCGCTCGAAGAGCAGCCTCACCACGTCCACTGTCTACCACTGGCCCTGCCCCTGGTCGGCGCACACTGCCGCTGAGCAGCGCTGGTGCGGCTACTCAGCATCAGCCTCGTCACACGCCTCCGCCAGCGCCGTGAATTCCTTATCCAGTTCTAATACTCTTGTATCGCTGCCTTGACCGTGTCCGCACCTGCATGGTCCAGCAAGTCGCCGTGAAAAAACCAAGCGACAGAATGGAAGCCATGGTCGTCGGGACCTGCCGAACCAGAGACGAGGTACTCCAAGCGGTCGTCGTCTTCATCGACAGGGTTCCTCAGCGCCACCGCAGTCATCTGGCTCGGATCGCAGTAACGCACGCCGAGCACCTCTTCAATTTCCAGCAAGTCTGCGTCCATGGACCCGGCTACCTTGTCGCTGGCGAGTGGTGGCAGATGACCGACATCCCACAGCACCAGCAGCAAAGGCGGGCGGGCCGACCCCGCGGCCATCGCCGCCGCTGCCGCCTCCCCCTCCGCCGCCGACCCCTCCGCCGTCGCCGTCACCTTGGGCTGCATCACCCGCGCCGCGTTGCGCACCGGCTCGTGCTCATTCAAAGGCGCCTCGAGTTGCAGGCCAGCGGCACTGGCGTTGTCGTGGTCGGGCTGCCCAACGTCGGCGCGGGAGGGAGGGGGCAACGCCGTTATGAAGAGCGCGAGAGCGAGCGCCGACGGCCCAGATTCTGAGCAGCAGCCCGCCTTGTCATGGGCCCACTTGCCGACGTGCGTCCAGCATTCCACATACGGCTTTAGGACGAACGCCGAAGTTTGCTCTCCGACGTCGTGCCGAGCGAAACCTTTTCCTTCGAAGCTCAGCGTCGTAGCCGGGCGAGCGGAGTAGGGCAGTCCTAGAGAGCACCTTGAGGCCATTCAATAGAGCCCGTACTATAGTCGAGAGTCGCTCGCCGGCCGGCGCAGTGCTGCTCTGACTGCTCCGCCGGGCCGCCTCCGGGCCGCCGCCGCGGAGACGTGCACATAGGCAAGTTGGTATTTTCATATATGAACTTCAAAATAGTATTGGCTAGTCTAATTCTACTCATCACAACTCGCCAGGAACACCCCCACACTATAGGGTCATTGTGTAGCCCTGCTTAGAAGGAAAAGGTTTTGTGCAAGGTCCGTATGGGTCACCGTGTAGTCGGCCCCAAGTGAATGCAGTCCAATTTCCAAATACTCCAAATTTGCGACGTCATTATCAATTCGCCTGCGCGATTCACGCTGCCCTGGGCAGCGGGCAAGCGACGGCGCCGATGTCCGGCACGGCGGGTCGCCTCGCCTTGAACAGGTTGTACTTGAGCAGCTCCACCTTGTCTGGCGCCTCGAAGGCGTCCTCCTGCCGGACGATCAGGCCGCCGTCGCTCGCCGAGGTCTTGAGGGTGGTGGTGACCAGGTAGGGCGCCAGGTCGAACCCTGGCCCAAGGTTCACGGTGCCAAAGTTGCGCCAGATGACGGTGATGGTGTCCGGAGCGGTGGCAGCCGTGCAGACAATCTCGCCCACGGCGGACCCTTGCTTGTAGAATTCTTAAGATACAAGCCTCTCTCACAGCACACTGGCACGACAAGGGCGCAGACTGGCGCGGACTGGCACACACACAGGCTCACCACCGGAGCCGCTTGTAGAAGGACCTGACTCCCCTGCTGTACTCCTCGATCCCCGCCAGCGTCACCTGCGGGTCGGAGAACGTGAAGGCGGACGAGAAGAGCTCAGGCAGCGACCGGCCGGTGACGAACCAGCACTCGCGGCGGAGGCCGGCATCGACCCTCCGGGCCATCTCCTCGATGCTCAGGCCGGTAGCCTTTGGCGCCGCCCAGTTGATGGCCGCGAGCGCGTCGCCTCTCGGCCGAGTTGAGCAGCTTGCTCGAGGCCTTGGTCGAGAGATCTTTGACTCGTCTGCGGCGTGAGAAGCCGCGGGCAGGAATAGCCCTGCCGCAGCGAGACGGCAGGCGTGGCGGCGCCCTGTCCAGTGTGCGACAGGCGAGGAGCGGCGTGGAGCGCATGAGAGCGTGGTGGCGCGAATGCTGCTCGAACGAGCTTGGCCGCTGAATGCAAGCAGGAGGGCCACCGCCATCGTTCCAACAGGATGTTGGGGCCCTCGCCCAACCCTGAGACCGGTGCAAAGAAAGAAAGAAAACATCGCAAGTTGATATATGTTCTCGCGCTATGCCGTGGTTTAAAAGAATTCTTCTGCCGCCATGCTTCACGCCGTGCGCCGTGCGAGAGGCAGCCTGGCGTCTCGCGCCGCACCACGCCGCCAGCAGCCGGTGGCCGCCGGCGCCGCTCGTGCCGCCCCATACGCCAGCTCTGCGAGCGACGACGAGGCGAGCGCTCTGGCCTTCATCGTCGAGCGGGGCTACGAGCCTCGGCTGGCGTCGGCGGTGATCGCGACGCTGAAAGATCCTTCTGGGTGGGGCGCGCGGGACGGCGAGCTCCTCAAGACCGCCGAGCAGCTCGCCGGCGCGTGGGAGATTGGTGCCGATGCCGGGCTCGGCGCGCTCGCCGCGGCAGTCGAGCGAGAGATGGCGGAGACTGCCGGGAAGGCGCCGGTGTCGGTGGTGATCTACCCCGCGTCGGGCGAACGGCCGTTCACCGTCAGCGCGCTAGAGGGCCAGACGCTGCGCGACGTGTGCGAGAGCGGAGTGGACGGCGGCGCGCAGCCGCTGCGCGGCCGCGGGCAGCGAGTTGCGGACGGCGGAGCTTCAGCGGCGGGTGTGGCACTTTGGGTGTAGGCGCGCGCATCCTGCGCGAGTACCTGGAGTGCGCCTGCTCGGGCGTGATGGCCTGCTCCACCTGCCACGTCTACGTGAGGGAGGACTGGTTCGACCCGGCCAACGCAGGCGGATGGGTGGAGAGGGACGGGCGGAGAGGGAGGGGCGGAGAGGGAGGGGCAAAGAGGCGAACACAAGCAGCCAGGCTGCGACGCGACACGGGCGCGCCGATGAGGCGGCTAGAAAGACGGAGAGAGGGCGGCACTGGAGCGGCACACCGACCCACAGGCCCTCCGCCAGGCAGCCACACGCCGCGAGCGCCGCCTCGCAGGCGACAGCGGCGGCAAGCTCGGCCCCGCGTCGGAAGAGGAGCAAGACATGTTAGACCTGGCCTTCGAGCCGAACGAGCGGTCGCGGCGGGGCCTGCCGGGCTTGTGGTCCTGCTGGGGCGTGGCCGTCACCCGCAGAGGCGCGGACTGTAGGTCTCGGCTCGGCTGCCAGATTGTGCTCTCCCGTGAGAAGGACGGCCTCGAGGTGTCGCTGCCGCCCGGCGCGCACAACCTGTTCGACGAGTTTGGGGGGGACAGGGACCTGTGACACCAGGCCTGCGAGGAGCTGCTTGCGAGGCGTGGGGACCTCTTGACGAAGCTTGTTCTTGCGTGATGTGGTTGGGAGAGGGGCCTAGGCGACCGGACTCTCACTGGTGACTGGACCGCACAGCTTAGCGACGCGGGCGGGGGAGCGCACCTTCAAACATGCGGGGCGCGTGTACCCGGCGCGATGCTTTGATGGTGCTACCCGTTGGTGCCCTCGCACCCCGACGCTCTGGTGTGCATGAGTGCATCGTGGTGCATGCGGATGTGGGACGAGAGAAGAGAGCGCGGTCTGTCCCTTGTGTATCGAGAGGAGATAAAAATATCTCGAAGGGTTCTTTTTTAATTCTTTTCAAAAAAGAAGAAAAGTACGGGCCGCAGGGCCGGGGGGCAAGTCCACCCAACGCACCGCTCGCGCCGCTCGCGCAGCATCGCCGCCGCTTCCACCGATGTCCACCGCCGCAACCTCGCCAGACACGCCGCCGCCCGCCCGCCTCCTCGACCTCCCCACGGAGCTCCTCGTGCGCGCCCTCTCTCGCTGCAACAGCCCCGCCGACATCGCTCGCGTCGCGGCCGTCTCGCTGCTCTTTCACGCCTCGCTCGCGCTGGAGGGCATCCGCTTGTGGGCGCGAGAGCGCGGCTTCGAGCTGCCGGCGCTGCCAGAGGGCGAGAGCTGCGCCGTGCGGTGGCTGTGCTTTGTGGCTCTGCTGCGCGAGTCCAACCCGCCGGCGAGGGCGGCGGGAGGCACTCGGCACAGCCTCTTCATTGACGGCGAGGGGCGACTCTCGTCGTGCGGCTCTACGCCGTCCTACTATCCAGGGCTGCTCGGCCATGGCGAGGGCGTGATGCGGCTCAACACACCAACCCGGAACCCGTCGACGCTGGGCGGCGAGCGTGCCGTGAGCGTGTCGGCCGCATCTGAGCACAGCCTCGCCCTCGCCGCCGACGGCAGTGTCTGGAGCTGGGGCGTTGGAAGCGAGGGCAAGCTGGGCCACGGAGACGAGCAGAGCCAGTGGCTGCCCAAGAAGGTCGAGACCTTGGCGGGGCAGCGCGTCGTCGCTGTGTCGGTGGGAACATACCATGGCCTCGCCCTCACCGCCGACGGTGCTGTCTGGAGCTGGGGCCACGGAAGCCAAGGCCGGTTGGGCCACGGCGACTGGCAGGGCCAGCTGCTGCCGAAGAAGATCGAGACCTTTGCTGACCAGCGTGTCGTCGCAGTCTCGGCTGGGCTGCACCACAGCCTCGCCCTCGCTGCTGACGGAGCCGTCTGGAGCTGGGGCGGTGGAAGCGATGGCAAGCTGGGCCACGGCGACCAGCAGCGCCAGCTGCTGCCGGAGAAGGTGGAGGCCTTGGCTGGCCAACGCGTCATCGCCGTGTCGGCTGCAGGCAACCACAGCCTCGTCATCACCGCCAGTGGCGCTGTCTGGAGCTGGGGCTGGGGAGGCTTTGGCCAGTTGGGCCACGGCGACGTGCAGCGCCAGCTGCTGCCAAAGAAGGTCGAGGCCTTCGCTGGGCAGCGCGTCGTCGCCGTATCGGCAGGACAGCACCACAGCATCGCCCTCACCGCCGACGGCGCCGTCTGGAGCTGGGGCGCAGGAGGCGACGGCCGAGGAGGCGACGGCCGGTTGGGCCACGGCGACGTGCAGCGCCAGCTGCTGCCGAAGAAGGTCGAGGCCATCGCTGGCCAGCGCGTCGTCGCTGTGTCGGCTGGAGATGCTCACAGCCTCGCCCTCACCACCGACGGCGCCGTCTTTACCTGGGGCAGGGGCGAGAACGGCTGCCTAGGTCACGGAGAGGACCTGTCGAACCAGCTGCAGCCCAAGAAGATCGAGGTGTGGGCGGAGTGAGGTATATCGGGGCTCGCATGGCAGTACCTCGGCGGCCGCCCCGAGGACAGCGAGAGAGCGAGAGAGGCGATCGCCCACCCACTGAGGGTGGGCCCGCTGAGGGCGAGAGGGATGGAAGGGCACTGCCGGTGCGGACGGGCTATATTGGTGTGTGTCTACGCGCATGACTGGTTGGGTAGAGTCTAAGTTCTGAGCCTCGAGGCTGAGCGGGTCTAAGTGTGACTAGTCACGCTGGGGTGCTTACGCGGTCTAAGATCAGCGAGAGCCTCTTACATCGGCTAAGTCGGCCGTGGCACAGCCTGGGGCCAAGAGGCTCCCACCGTGATCAACGATACGGCGCTAGCCCCCAAATTTTCTTCGCCTGCGGCGGGCGCCTTCTAATCCGGATCGATCCTTCTCATGCTCAGCAATCGCCGCCTCAGCATCCTCCTCTTCCGATTCTCGTTGCTCTTCTTGAGCGCAATCTTCAAGCCAAACAGTTCTCACAAATAGCCTCAAGCTCAAACAAACGCATGTCAAGGAAGCCTGTGTATGCTGGTCCTCTTTGAACGATCCGCGCGTGAGGTAGATCTAGCATAGGGCCTTGTTGGCAGCAGCCAGCTTGTTGCGCTGCTTCGTTGCGATGAGCTGATTGGGATCGCAGAAGTGCATGCCAAGCACCGCCACGATCTTGAAGCAGAACACATCGCAACCGCATCGTCCGCACTGCCATCGGCATGCCGCGCCCGCCGCTTCGCCGCAGCCGCCTTAAGACACGCATAGCGGCAGCACATGGTACGGTGCGCGTACTTGAGCAGGAGTTGCGCGCCGCAAGTAGCGCACTGGCCCTGGGACAAGGCGATATGGCGTCGTGCGCGGCATACGTTGGTCGGGACGCGTCCAGGTATTTTTCGGGTAAACCTGGACTTTTGCAGGTATACCCGGGTTTTACCCGGATTTGGCCTTGTGCCGTCTAAGTTCATGGCCCCCGACCATACAGCGTCTAAGTCCGAGCCCGGCTCCGTGCGGGGGCTAAGTTGAGCGCTCGCTCGCTGCAGAGGCTAAGTGTAGAGCGACCCACCCTCTAGCCCTACTACCCAACCATTCGCGCATGTAAATTTCCTTTTTCGCACGACACTGGGCAGTCGAAAAAAATTGCTTTAGCTAAAAGAACGGGCACGCATAGTCTCCCCCCTCCATTCTCCCCCCCTTGGCGCTCCGTGTAACGCGTACTAGTGTAGGCTAGGTGTGCGGGGCGAATGAGTGATGAACCAAGTTAGTGCCTTGGTGTCCGTCCCCCATAATGGCTTCCCCTGATCTCTCTCACTTCTAGGGTACTCCCTCAGTGTGGCGCTCCCTTATCCCCCCCCTCATCCCTCCCCTTTCTCTCTCCGAGATGACCCGTGCTCTACGTGCCAAGGTTCGGTCCTCAGGGAGGGGGGATTGGCGATGTGTCATCGTGGGTTGTTTGTCGATGGACGCCCAACAGTTTCGATTTCCCTCCTTAGCGCCCCGGGTAGAGCGTGGCCTCCCCTGGAGCCTGCCACGCCCGTTCTGTCTAAGCCCAGGGTTCAGCTTTCCAGTTGATCCTTATCGGACTGGTGAGTTCCGTCTAGCTGTCAGTGTGGCGTCGCAGGGAGTCGTTGGCGGCGGTGCTACACACACTATGCCTGGATTCGTTCTCTCCAAAGGAGTGTTTTGTTTTGACAAGATTTTATGGGCTAGCTATCTCGCAGTACATGCGCACGAGCTTAGCTGCTATTACATCTCCGTGGCAAGCCTTGGGGGCACATGAGCACACGTTTGCCCTGTAGCATCAGGGAGAGGACGCTGCCCAACATCTCCTTGCGCTGTGCTGGCGTAACTCTCGCTGTCTCGTGGTGGAGAGGGAGAGGGGGGGAGTAATCCCTTGCCACCTCCAGTGGGGTTCGCCCGTCGTCGAGAATCTCAGCAAACCCATCAACGACTATTCCTCTCTCGGCTTCTCCTCTCATTCCGAGTGGGTTGCCTAGGGGGGTGCCTCGTGCCTCTTTGAATGGGTACTAATGTGAGATCTCGGGGCAAGGGTTGGTGCTTGTTGAGCACTGTTACTAGTTGTCAGACAGCTGAGTGGGAGGGGCCGGCCTCGGTGCGGGCGCGCTTGAGGCGGCGGAGCACCTCCAACTTGCTCTCCACTTGGTCCCTGGTCGCCAGCTTGTTCTTGTTGCCGCGGTGGTAGGTCCCGACGCAGGTGCACATGAGCGGCGCCGCGTCGCCGATGAGTCCGAGCTGTGGGGGGGGGGGGGGAGAGATATTTCTTTATTTGGGTGGGTGGGGATAGGGTGTTGGGAGGATGGGGGGGGGGAATGAGGTTGTCAACTCACAACCGCCAGGGCCGCACCACAGGCGTCTTGCGGTATGCAGGGCGAAGGAGGAGGAGCCAGAGCCCGGGGAGGATTGGGAGGGGGAGGAGCGGCCGGAGGAGTACGCCGGCCTCTTTGACGACCCGTAAGGGGCCGTCGCCTGCTGTGCCATTTGTAGTGCCAGTCCGAGCCAGTCTGCTGTGAGAGGGGCTTGTATAGTAAAATTCTTTTCTCGTCTGCGCAGCTGGCACGCGCGCTTTCTATCGCCTGCTGTTGTCCCCAATGAGCACCGACGCGTCCGACAGTGTTGCCTTCCACCTCTACCTCGACCCTTCGCAAGACGGCCTCGGCGACGGCCCAGAGCGGCAGCTGGCGCGGTGCCGCGAGGCGCGAGATGCGTGGGCAGCGCAGCTGCTGCCGTGGCTCGCCAGCCACGTCTGGGAGCGAGAGCCGCTCCAGCTGTGGGTGTGGGACCCTGCCGACTCGCGTACGCACGGCCGTGGCCGCCGCGGCGGCGGCGGCGACGAAGACAGCCCTGCCGAGGAGGCTCACGTGTGGGGTCGTCTCTCGGTGGGCGGTTCGGTGCATGACGAGTGGGTTGTGGTGGCGGCGCTGCTGCGCCTCACGGGCAGCGAGGAGGGCGTGAGCGCCACGCTGCGCGACGGCGACGGCGAGCTGCTGCTCATCGAGGCTGCGTACTCGCTGCCCGACTGGCTGACGCCGGAGAATGCGCCCGACCGCGCGCTGCCAGCGGGGCGGTGCCGGTGACATGCGTCCCTGACATTGGGCTCGACACGTCCTCCAGGCGCCCAACCGCGCCTTCCTGCGGGGAGGGGCGCTCCACCTGCTGCCTCCCTCGCCCGAAGACGAGAGGCGAGGCCCGGCACCGACTCCACACACACACTCCTCCCTTTCACTTCCACCGAGCCGTGCGCACATGCAATCAAGGCGAGGCTCGGCCGGTCCCCTCTCCGCCTCCGAGGGCCTGAGCCGGCTGCGGAGGGTGTGTGCGGGGCTGCGGTGCGGCGCCGCGGTGCGGGTGGGAGGCGTAGCCTCGCGGCCGGAGCTGAACGGGCGGAGAGGCACCGTGGTCGTCGAGGAGAGCGAGGCGGGGCGGCTGGGAGTTCGGGTGGAGGGGCTGGAAGAGGCGAGTCTGCACCGCCGCGGGGAGGAAGCCCCGTCTGCCTGGCTGACCCACCCCTGACGGAGGACCGGTGTGGACTTCTCTCAGGCCCTCTCCCTCCACCGGCGATCCCTCTCCCTCGTCGCGGAGGGCGCGCCACACACACCTAGCGCCGCCCCCTAGCAGCCCCACCCGCCTTGCACCGCCCCCTACCCCTACCCCTACCCCTACCCCTACCCCTACCCCTACCCCTACCCCTACCCCTACCCCTACCCCTACCCCTATCCCTACCCCTACCCCAGCAGCCCCACCCGCCTAGCACCCTCCCGACGACCTCCCTACGCCTCCCTCCCCGTTGTTTGGTATTGACTTCTGGTGAGGTAGGCGGGCGCCCTGCCGCCTCGCTGCAGCCAGAGGCCAACCGCTGCCGCGACTCCTCCGCTCGCCGCCGGTACCTCCGCGGTGTCTCACGCCATGCCCTCGTCTCGCATAGGCAACCTCCGCCCTGTCTCGCCGTGTGGTGCTCCCCTCCTCTCGCGACGAAGCCGACGGCCCCTGCGAATGAGTCGCCGATCCGGCGCCGCACTTGTCTGACCAGGCGCTGCTCTGCGACGGCCCCGACGGTCTCCCACTCCGCCACACCGCCGCCGCGCTGCTGCCTCTGCCGGCCTCGCCTCCCCACCGCCCGGTCAGCCGCGGTTTATGAGGCCGTGAGACCGAAAGGCCGTGGACAGGCGGCTCAGCTTCTCTCGTCTCAGCCGCAGCTAGCCGCCGCCGCGTGTGCCGCATTCGAGGAGCGGACTGCGCAGGGGCTGGAGAGGGCGGCTGCCGCACAGGCGAGATGCAGCCGAGGTGTAGCCGAGATGGGATCTGGTGGGGTGGCTGTGCTGCAGCGCGCCGCCATAATGAGTATCATGATGCCGTGGTGTTGTTTCTTTTATTCTTAGGCGCTCCACCGCAACGCACCGTGGACTCGCGTCGGCGTCACGCTCTCGAGAAGCGCCTTCGCACGCCTGTCGGCCCTCCGCTTCGCCGCTCCCGCCGCCGCCAAGCCGCCAGCTGCTCTCGCCGCCGCCGCGCCAGCCTCCGCCGACCTTGGCGCCGGGCATGGTGTCGTCGAGCTGCAGCTGCTGCGAACAGCTCCTCTCCACGCGCCTGGCTGTGAACAGGCGCCAAGCTTGGGTTGGGTCTCGCGCTGCTGCTGCTGCGGGGAGGAGGAGGAGGGGGAGGGGGAGGAGGGGGAGGGGGAGGGCGGGTGGCGGAGGGAGCTGCGTGGGAGCGGTGCTCGCCCTCTCTCGCCGCGGAGAGCGCGATTGGTTCCGGAGGAGGAGTGAGCGTGGCCGAGTCTGTGAATCAGGCCCGCCTCCTCCCCTCCCTCTGCGGCGCGCGACAAGTCTCCGCCAGTCTGAGCGGCTCTGGCGACTCGATCAGGTACCTCGCCTCCCTTCGCAACGCCGGCTACTTTCGCGGCGAGAGGGAGGGCTCCGCGCTTCACAGGCGCAGCTCTCGTCCTTCGTCTTCTTGCTAGCAGCACTAATGCTCTCCTGGGACGGCTCCGCCCTTTGGTTAGGATGCTCACCGCGCGCGCCACCGCCGCTTTCTCCTCCGACGCTGCTGCGCCGTGCGGAGGAAGAGGCATGGGGGGGTAGGGGGGGGGGGGGATTGGGTGGGCGGGTGCGGCGTCGAGTCACACGCGCACGCTGTGAACAGGCGGCGGGAGCGAGGCGTGGCTCGACGGGGCTGCGCGTGAGGCTGCCGCCGCGCTCGCCTCGCCCTCGACGCTGCCGTCGCTCTCCGATCTCGAGGTCTCTGGGACGGCGGCGACTTCCCCGGAGGAGGGCGCACTCTCGGCTGAGCTCCGGGCCCTCTCTCGGCTGTCAGGCGGCGGCGGCGGCGATGCCCCGGGATGAGGACGCGTGGCTGCGCCTGTCCGAGTTGGGCTTCGAGGAGGCGATGCGGGCCCACGCCGCCCCGCCTCTAGAGGGCGGCGGAGGGGCGGGGGGGGGCGCGGGCGGCGGCGGTGGCGCGGCGGGTGGCGTCGGCGCGGCGGGCGGGGGTGGCAGGGCGGGCGGGGGTGGAGGTGGCGGGGCTTCGTTGGGGGGGGAGGAGGAGGCGGTGGCGGCGCTCGGCGAGGTTGTGAGCGGGCTCAAGGGGTTCCTTCAGACGCGGGCGACACCCGAAGGCGCGACGCTGCTTCCTAGACACCTCCTAGACACTTCCTAGACGCGCCGTGCACCCCTCAGCAGCGTCTCGTCTCGGCTGGTCGTGTCTCTTCACAGCTGCCGCTGTTCACAGCTGCCGCTGTTCACAGCTGCTGTTGCGAGTGATCAGGCGCCGAGTTGGTCGCGGGGAGGGAGGTGCAGGTACTGCCGCACTCGCGCCGAAAGTCGAGATGGCCCGAGAGTCCGAGATCGTCCGAGGTCGTCGGAGATGACCCGAGATGTCCCGAGCTGCTTAGGTCCAGCTCGACTCGAGCCTGTTCCTGCAGTCGCTGCAAGCCGCGCTCGGCGGCGCGGCTGGGGGGGGCGAGGAGGGGAGCGAGGAGGGGAGCGAGGAGGGGAGCGAGGAGGGGAGCGAGGAGGGGAGCGAGGAGGGGAGCAAGGGCGAGGGCGAGGACGAGGGCGAGGGCGGTGGTGGCGAGGAGGGCGAGGAGGAGGGTATGGCTGGGATACGAGACCTGATGGAGGCGTCTCGATTGTGCAGCTCAGGGCCCCAGCGGCGGGTGGAGTCGGCGTCTCTTCACACCGGCCCCCGCTATGAACAGGCGATGGACGCGGAGCTCCACTTCAAGGCTTCGGGGCCCGACTTTGCCATGCGGGCCGCCGGCGGTGGCGAGGGCGCAGACGGAGGCGAGGTCGGCGGCGGCGGCGGCGGCGGCGGCGGCGGAGGAGGAGGAGGAGGAGGGGAGGGTGCCGTCGACCTCGACCTGAACCTGGTGCAAAACATGCTCAAGGCGCACTCGGCGCAGGGGGGATTGTCAGGCCCCGCCGCGAGCCTGCTCGGCTCGCTCGGCGTGGTGCTGCCGGCGGACGCGGACGCCGCAGCAGAGAAGGAAGAGGCGGCGGGCGGCGGGCAAGAGGTGTAATGCGTACAGTATATGAGTCCTCTCTGTCTCCGTCAACCAAGGCGTGAAACGTGAGTGCGAGTGTTCATGGTGTATAGCTAAGTACTGGCTCAGCAGCAGCAGAGGGGCGGTTCAGAATACGCATATGAACCTGGTGTAGCATAAAGCCGTATGCGAATTAAGCCCCGTGCCCGTCTTAGGGGGCCCAGCGCCCCAAAATCCACCAACTGTGGGATTTCGCGCAATCGCTTGACTCTGAAAAGCTCTAATGTACCTCCTGCGAGGGCTGTGGTCGCCGCAGACTGGCTCCGACTTGACGGGCGCATGGAGACGTGATGCCTGCATGCGCCCGTCAAGTCGAAATCGACATGCGAGTCGATCTTTGGCCCGCCAAGTCGTGGCGGCGTGCGAGTGTGTGTGTGTGTGTGTGTGTGTGTGTGTGTGTGTGTGTGTGTGTGTGTGTGTGTGTGTGTGTGTGTGTGTGTGTGTGTGTGTCACCTCGAGGCGGGCGGTAACAAACCGGTATGGCTGCGGTAGTGCGTCTCCAGCCATGTCTACTAAGGATGGCTGCCGTGTGTGTGTTGCAGCCATCGGGCTGAAGGATGTGGCTGCACTGTAGCTAGCTCAGCCATCCTTAGGTAAGATGGCTGTGTAGGAGACAGCACAGCCATAGTGCGCTTACATTCCGAGGTTAGCCCATAAATACGCTCAACGTAGCCTCTCGAATAACGTACATGAACCTCTCAAAGTCAAACGTATCACTCCGTTGTGTTCGCGCGCGTCACTGGCGGAGCCGGAGCATCGCCTGCCGTGCTACTCACGCCGCTCGCCGCCGCCGTGCCCCCGGCGGAGCCCAGGAGCGACCTCCAGCGCGAGGGTGCGGGTGCCGACGCCGCTGCTGCCGGGGCCGAAGTCCCTCGCGCCTTCGCGCGCGCGATGACGGCCGCGAAGGCGTCCACCGACTGGTCCGCGGGAGCGGCGGCAGCCGCTCCGTGCGCGTGCCCGTCCGCCAGGCTGTGCATCTGCTCGGTGAGGCGCGCAATCACCTCGTCGCGGGCCTGTAAGCGCGCCGCCGCCTCCGCCTCGCGCGCCGCCGCCGCGTCGGCCACCAGCTTCGCAGAGCGCAGCGCGGCCGCCTGCGACACGAGCCGCTCCGAGTCCTCGGACGCGATCGCCTCTGCCGCGGCCACCTCGGCGGTGAGGGCGGCGAGCCCCACTCGAAAGTCCTCCACAGACCGCCGCTCCGGAGCGGTGGGAAGCTGCTGTTCGGCAAGGGCAGCTGCGGCCGCCACTTCTGCTAGCCGGTGAACGGAGGCGGACACAGCCGCCTCGGCGCCACTCAGCTCCGCCGCGAGGGAGCCAACGCACACGCGCGCCTCTGCCAACGCCGCCTCCTGGGCCGCCTCCGCCGCCCGCAGCTCAGCCAAGAGGGATGCGACCTCGGTGCGGCTCGCCTGCGCCTCCTCTGACAGGTAGAGCCCCGTCTGCGACGC
>NW_005194698.1:332239-389398 GCF_000372725.1 Emiliania huxleyi CCMP1516
ACGAGTCGCGCAGAGCACCGGCGAGAGCAAACGCGCCGGCGTCGATGTCGGCCATCGCCTCCTCCGCCTCCGCCTCCGCCTCCGCCTCCGCCGCTGCCTCCGCCTCCGCCCCCGCCTCCCCCTCCGCCTCCGCCCCCGCCTCCGCCTACTTGGCTCCGTGCACCCGCCCGCCCCCGCCACAGGCAAGCTCATTCACAACCGTGTACTTGTGTCTGGTGTTGTGGCCCTGCTGCGGGACGTTGACAGCAGCATCGCCAAACTCGTCGTGGGTCTTCTTGTTCCGAGTCTTCTTGCCCGCCGCCGCGGGGCCTGGCAAGCCACGTCGAGGGGGAGACCGACCCAGAGACGGCGCTGCACCGAAAGACGCATCGCCCAGGTCTCCATTCGCATGTCATCCCGCATGGGGATGCATGGCGTTGAGGAAGGCGCCGGCGCCATCCTGGCTCATATCACCGCCACGAAGCGGACTGCCTCCCGCCAAGCCTCATGCTTCGCCCGCTCCCTGCCCTTGGCATGCGCCTTGCCCCCGTCTTCCTCCTCCCGCGGCATGGGAGAGCCGACTTTGCGGAGCCCTCATCCCTTAGCTCGAGGGCGAGGGCGCGCGAAAGCCCGATAAAGGGGAAGTAGGAGAAAGCAGTTGGGCGAGTCATATTTAGCGAATCAGCAGGAAGAAAACCAGAGTCCTGGACCTACCCCCCCTCCCCCCCGCGGAAAAGGGTTTTCTTTCATAAGGTGAGCCTGTGTGTGTGCCAGTCCGCGCCAGTCTGCGCCCTTGTCGTGCCAGTGTGCTGTGCGAGAGGCTTGTATCTTAAGAATTCTTTCATAAAAAAGAAACCCGCCAACAATGGCCGACGGAGTGCGGTTGACCGCTCCGACGATCCTGCTGACCGAACCGTCCGCGCCCCGGACGTCGTCGTCGGCCCACCTGCCGCGAGGCGCCCTCCTCGCCGTTGGCTCCTCTGGCGGTCGCCGGCTGGTGTGCGCGCTCGGCGATGGGCTGCAGCATCTGCCGCCGGCCCTCGGCGCCGAGCTGCCCGAGCTGCTGCTTCCCAAGCCGGCGCTGTGCGGCCGTCCGCTCGACCTGTCGGTCGGAGCCCACCGCCTCGTCGGCCACCCGCTCATGCTGCGTGTCGGGCAGCCGGCCGCCTCAGCAGACGTCGGCGGCGAGGGCGGCTCCGCGGCCGCCAACGGCGGTGGCGGCGGCGAAGAGGGCGGCAGCGGCGGCGGCGGCAGGGCCGACGGCGTCGGCGGCGGGGCCAGCACCGAGATTCGCGCGCTGAGCGTCGCCTTTGTGATCGACGCAGAGGCGCCGCATGACCGCCGGCTTCAAGATTGATTATTATTAGTATTGTATTCTAGTATAGTTGCATTGTGTTCTATGTACTTAGGCGCCGTACGACCGCCGGCTTCAGTACCGGCGGACGGTGGCGGCGTGCGCGGTGCTGGCCGCGGAGCTCGGCGAGTCGCTCGCGGAGCATGAGGCGCACCTCGGGAGTATAATAAAGACAAGAATGTCACCCATTTGACATGAACTGTAATCTACTGTCTACAGGCGCGCCTCGGACTGCTCTCGCGGCCGCCGCCGAACGGCAGCGCGGCGGGCGCTCCGAGCGGACCAGCGGCGTGCGAGCCGCCATCTCGGGCCGATCTCGGGCCATCTCGGGCAATCTCGGGCCATCTCGGGCCATCTCGGGCCGATCTCGGGCAATCTCGGGCCATCTCGGGCCATCTCGGGCGATCTCGGACCACCTCGGTCCATCTCTCACGGCGTGGTTGTCACAGGCGTGCGAGCCGCCCTTCTCTTCCGAGCCGCCCGAGGCCGACCAGCCGGAGTGGCTGAGGCGCGCCGTCGCCGCGCCGCACCTGCTCCCTGCGCTGCGCGAGTCGCTGCTGAGTGTGGCCGCCTGCCACGCCGGGTCGTTGGGCGGAGGAGGAGGAGGGGGAGGAAGGGGAGGAGGGGGAGGAGGGGGAGGAGGGGGAGGAGGGGGAGGAGGAGGGGGAGGAGGCGGGAGGGGCGGGTACGTCGCTCGCTTGCCGCTGCCGCGAGGCATGTCTCTCGAGGTGCAGCTCCCTCCTCCGACTCGGCCCGCGCCGCCGCCGCCGCCGGTCGCGAGGTCGGAAGGTGGCGCCGGAGATGTAGCCGGGAGGCAGCAGAGATGCAGCCGAGATGTAGCCGAGATGTAGCCGAGGTTTAGCCGAGGTGTAGCAGAGCCATAGCCAGGAGAGAGAGAGACAGCCTCCCCCTGGAAGGTGGCGCCGAGATGTCTCCGGGAGGCAGCCGATGGTGACGGCCACACACCGGAGCGACACACACAGACACCTCACACAAGACACACAAGACAAGGCACCTCTTTCAGCCGACACTGTCGACACCGCCCCGAGCGGCGCCGCTGCCAGGCGCGCTGCCGCCGCCGCCGCCGCTTCGGCCGTACCTCGGCCTGCTTCCTCTTCGCGAGGCCGCCTTGTCGCCTCGCTGCCTCTGAGCAGCACCACTCCGGTACTAGTGCACCCCACGCCCCCTCCGTCTCTACCTCAGGATACGCTCGCCTCGCTGCCGCCGGACAGCTCGCCGCTGTTGGCGCGAGAGTGCCCGAGATTACCCGAGATTACCCGAGATTACCCGAGATTACCCGAGATTACCCGAGATTACCCGAGATTGCTCGTCGCTGCTGGCGCGCCTCGACCATCCGGGCTCCTCCCGGACCCTTCTCGGCCCCCTTCCCAGCACCCTTCTCGGCCCCCTTCCCAGCACCCTTCCCAGCACCCTTCTCGGCCCCCTTCTCGGCCCCCTTCCCGGACCCTTCCCGGACCCCTTCCCAGCACCCTTCCCGGACCCTTCCCGGAACCTTCCCAGCACCCTTCCCGGACCCTTCTCGGCCCCTTCCCGGACCCCTTCCCGGACCCTTCCCAGCACCCTTCTCCCCCCCGGCAGGTCCGCCTCGTGCGCGAGCTGTCCGCGGCTCGCTCCTTCTCGGAGCTGCACCTCGAGACCGGCCTCCCTCTCGACACTCTCTACCTCCTCGCCGGCACCCCTCGCCAAAGGGGGGAGGGGAGGGGGGGACGCCACGTCCCAGGACACCGTCCAGTGCACGTCCTGTCCACGTCCCTCCCGCAGGCCACCTCGCCGAGTGGGGCTAATCTCGGCTCATCTCGGCTCATCTCGGCTCATCTCGGGTCATCTCCCGCAGGCCACCTCGCCGAGTGGGGCCACGCGCGCGTCGCTCTCCCGCTGACGGAGGAGTCGCTCTTCGCTCTGCGGCCCGACGCTAGTGATGTGTAAATTAGCCCACTAAGTAAGGGTGGATGGGTCGGCAGGAGTCGCTCTTCGCTCTGCGGCCCGACGCGCCGACGCACGCCGACTCGGAGGTCCGACGCCGCCCCCCCGGAATGAGTGACCCTCGGGGGGGGCCCCAGCTTAACTCGTCCCTCGGAGGTCGCCCCCGAGTCGCGTTCCCCTTGCTCCAGTTCCTCCGCTCCTCAGCTCGCTTTTCAGTCGCTGGGATTGGGGGGGGACCTCACTGAGTCAACTTTCCATGGGCCCCCCCCCCCCCCCCTCCCTCCCCCCGCGCCAGGTTGCTGCCGAGTACGCGGCGGCCTTTGGCGCGCGGCCGGCCTTGCCGCTCCTCTCCGCCCTCGCCCTCTTCTCCGAGCCTCGCCGCTTCGGCGACTTCTCCCCGCCCTCTCCCGCCGCTCAGCGCAGAAGGCCTGAAAAAGAAACCTCGAGGCCACCGCTGTTTGTAGGCGACCTCTCCCGCTCGGCTCGCGTGCCCGCGCGGCGGCTGGTGCAGGCGGACGCATTGTGATTCATTCTATTCATCATACTACTCAAATCTGAGGACACGTCAACTCGGCACGTTGCCAAGCCGACACGTCAAGTCTGACGACAAGCATGCGGCTGGCCGAACCACAGGCGACCGTTTTCCTCTGGCAGCGGCGCGTGATCCACCAGCTGCAGACGTGCCTCCTCGCCGTCGCCGAGGCCGCCTCCTCCTCCTCCTCCGGTCGACCCCCCGTGTCTCTCTCGCTGTGCGTAGCCACTCCACAACCGGCCTGTGTTAGGTCGCCCGTCCGGCCGTCGAGCCGGAGCGGCTGGTCGCATGGCAGCTGATGCAGCAGCTGCGGCCGATGCTGCACGGCGCGACTCGGCTCGATCTCGGCTCGATCTCGGCTTGATCTCGGCTCGATCTCGGCTCGATCTCGGGTTGATCTCGGCTCGATCTCGGCTCGATCTCGGCGCGCGACCCGTCCGCACAGCCGGAGAGGCGCAGAGGAGATGAGGCCAGCTCCCGACCGGCCAGATCTGACAGGGTTGCACCCCCCTTCCCCCCCCCCCCCCTCCCCCCCTCCTCCCTCCCGCCCCTCCGCCCCCGCCAGGCGAGCATTCGCTCGAGGAGCTGTCGTGGCACGAGGGCGTCCCTCGCCGCGCGCTGCTGCAGATGGTGGCCGCCTTCCCGGACGTGCTACTGCCCGTGCTCATGCCCGCCGTCGGGGAGGACTTCGAGGAGGCACAGGACTGTGGCTGAGCTCGCAGCTCGCAGGTGGGGAGTCGAGAGCAAAAGTGTATCCATGTCTTACCCATCCATGTCTTACCCCGCCGCGGCCAGCAACTCCTGGAAGGGGTCTCGCCGGGCGCATCTCGGCGGAAAGAAAAGGCATGTAGCATGTAGCCCGTGAGCAGTGTTGAAAAACGAATTGCATCCCATGAGCGTACGGCTGCCGAGACTAACTAGACCCTTTGCCTGCCCCTCGCGAACTGCAAGCGCACGGCTCCTAGACTGAAACTAGCCTTTTGCCTGCCCCTGGCCACACGGAGCAGGGGGAGCTGCAAGCGCGCGCCCGCCGCGCCCGCACGGCTCCCTCTAGACTAGCCCTTGCCCCTGGCCAAGGCTCTCCGCCAGGCCGTGCGCGCTCCTCTGGTGCACACGAGGATCAGCCAATGATGCAGGCTCCGATCTTAGGCATCACTTTGCTGGCGCGCCTCTTCGGCTTGCCTCCGCCAGGCGCCGCGTCAGGCGACGGGGTGCTCGTGCTACCTGCGGAGGGGGTGTGCGACTCCCGAACGCGGGCAACCTCTTCGTCGAGTGACTCAGCCTCGGGCACGCTCGTCAGCGAGCGCTCCGAAGAAGCGCTCAGGTACTTGAGGGTCCCCTGCTTAAAGACGTGCTTGGCGATGGACATCTTCTCGGCCGACGATGGCCGAAGGGTGCCAGGCGCGGGCACAGCCGCGCTCGAATGTCTCGAATGTCCCGAGTGTGACGCCCACGACGGCTCACCCTCTGGCGTCTGGATTTTCGACGCCGCCTGGATGACGGCGGCCTGCTGCGCCTGGTACTCTGGCACGGCGGGGGACTGGATGGTGAAGAAGAATGAGGGGATGCGCTCGGGCTCGTTGCGCTCCACCGCCGTCTTGAGGAGGTGCATGAGCCCCTCTGCCGAGGTGGGGTTGGTCGCGTGCAGCACGTTGTGCACGTTGATGAGTCGGATGAGCGAGTCCACGTCGGCCTGGTGCGGATGAGCGCTCAGCGGGTCGGTGAAGAAAATAACCGCGCCGATGTCTTCGAGGCACATTAGCGCCGCAATTTGCGCGTCCCCGCCCAGCGGCCCTGAGGAGCACACGGCGCCATAGACGACCTCGTCGTCCTCGCCAAAGACCGTGCGCAGCATCGCCATCGTCGACGCGGTGCCCGTCACGCGGAAACGCTTGAGCGTCTCGGCGTGCTCCTCCACAAACATCCTCATCGCCGGCTTCATGTGGTTGTGGGCGATTAGCGCGAGAGAGCGCATGTCGGACGGACCCAGCTTCGAGGTTCCAACTTCGGACTTTTCGGATCGATGGGACCTCTCGACCGAAAACAGGGATTTGAGCGACTGTTGGTTGTCGGCCCCAAATATGAGCTTCGCGCGGCGCGGGTGCCTCGATGCCTCAGCCTCGATCCGGTCGAAGGCATCGTTGGTGAAGGCGAGGACGGAACGAGTCGAGTCCGAGACTCGTTTGATTGACGACTGAAGGATGTTCGGCGTTGTTGCCTCTCTGCTTGTGGGCGGCGAATGGACCTTTGGCGCGGCGTTTGGCGCGGTGATTAGCGGCGACGCGGGCCTAGGCTGAGTTGCCCTCTGTTCTTTCGCGCACATGCTGAGTTGCCCTCGGTTCTTTCGCGCATAAAACGTATACAGCTAACGCGATGCGGCCTCTGTCTAGCCTCCTCTGCTTCTTTGCAGCAGCCATGGCGGGACCGCATCGAGTAAAACTATTACTGCTCCCGGGTACCGGGTGGTTTCAAATTCGTCACGAAACCGTCACGCTTTCGTCACGAGTCCGTGCGCGGTGGGACCGACACGCAGAAAGAAAGAAAGAAAACGGAGGGGGGGGATGGATGGGAGGACGGCAGAGGTCGGACCGAACTCGGACTCTTCTACTTTTGAGCTGATGGTGTTCGTGGGATATCATATGGATATCGACGGTCGACGGGCAGTTTGTTGGTCCTCTCGCCCACATCAAGTGTCTCTCCGGCACCACGCTGCTACATGCTACGATTCGGGGACGCTCGTCCGCTCCCCCTCCAGCACTAGCCTGCTCGCAAGCCACTCCATGCCGGCAGCCCCTTCCCTCGTGAAGTGGGAATGCAGGCGTCGCCGCAGACTGTTAGACACGGCCTGCCCCTGGCTAACTAAGAGTCTGGATGGCAGGCGGCCGTGCCGCGTGCAAGACCGTGCCTGAGCCCCAGCTCCCTGCGGCGCGTGCGCGTGCGTTGGGATTCTCGTAAAGCGCGTCTCCCCAAAAGATGCCGATCATCGAGTGCAGTACAAAGCCTTGCCGGCGGAGTAGGTTATGGATCTCGGTCATCTCAGCCACGCTCTTGCGAGCCACTTCCACCAGGAGCAGGCCCACGGACACTGCGGTCCAGTCGACCGAACGGAGCGGCAGCTCGTACCCTTCTCGTGCGGCCCACGTCCACGCTGAATAAATCGATATGTAGCGCGCTGACTGGACCGTCGGTGTGCTGCAGTTTCCACGCCTCTAGTATGCCTCGTCCTCCTCGCCGCCGCCGGTGTGCGGGCGCGCTTGCGGGCGGCGGACGCCATATGCACACGCGGCTGGCGCCGTCGTGCCGTGTACCGTAGGCCGATGGATTCGGGAAGGGCTGGGTATCGACCGTCAAAACATGGAAAGAAGTATAGAGAATTTCCGTGGGGGCAGTATGTATTCTTGTAAGATGTGCGTATTCTCGTCTCACTGGCTCCGAGTAGAAAAAGAAAGAAAACATGTTAGCTCCGAGTAGAGGGGGCGTTCCGCCGCTACGGTCTCAGCCCTACCTGGCCATTCTAGATTATAGAATGGCATCCTTCATGCTGCGGCTGCTGCTCCGCTGCCGCTGATTGTGGACACGATTCCCCCGATAATCCTGCCCGCCCGCTCCGCCCCGCCCGCCCGCCGCTCCCCGCTTGCTTGCCCGCCCGCCCGCCCGCCCGCCCGCCCGCCCGCCCGCCCGCCCGACCACCCATTCCCATCACCATCTCACATACCTTCATATAGGCGCTCGAGACCTCCTCTCGCGGCCTACTCGCTGCCTCTGGGGAGGAGGGGAAGACGTAGGGTTGAGCTGGACTCGCCTTTCCTGAGGCCCCTCCCCGAAAGGCAAGTTTTAGCCACATAAAACCGAGACCCCTCCCCACCACCCCAATCCCCCCACCCCCTTGCTCCCCTCCCCCCCTCGGGAGGGCCGAACTGAGGCGCCCGTGGGGACCCCGCACTTCCCTTCCCCCCTCGGAGGGCCGGACTGAGGCGTCGAGGGCCCCGCTCTTTCCTTCGCATAGCGGCCACTCTTCGGATCGCTGGTCGAGCGACCCGGGGGATGCCCCGCGCGCCTGACCCAGGCGCGAAAACGAATCTGCGAGGCGTGGCCGCTCACGCGGCCCGATGGGGAGGAACGGGGCGAGCCCCCTCCAACCCACCCGCGCTAGGTCTCGGGCGGCGAAGGGGTCACACCCGACGACCTCGGGAACTAGCCGGGGCAGTCGGAGAAGGGGCAACTCCGTGCACTGACGGTCGGCCGCCAGAAAACACGCCTGCGTGGATCGCGTCACACCAATCCTCGCTACCCAACGCGGCCAAAGGATATCCACCTCGAGAACCTCGAGACATCTAGAATGGCGTCTCGCGCGCGCTCACCCGGCCGCCTCGCAGCCCCAGCGGCCGGGGGGCGCTTGCCGGGGTTGGGGCTGGTCACACACAGGCGCCACTTTAACGCGGCGAGCCAGAGGAGTCACACAGGAGAGCCCCCAACATGCCACATTTTCAGCAGCAGACGGGCCGCGGTGAGGGCCCATTCTGTATCGAAGAATGGGGTCCGCCGCCGTCCCCCACGGCCTTCTCACGCCCCCAGCGGCGGCGTGCCGCTCGGCCAGACTGGTGGGGTTCGCGCACAAGCCCCAGTTCAACACAGAGAGCCCAACAGTCCGCAAATGAGAGTCCTCCCCCCGCCCCCAAACCAGAGCAGACGCCGGGGGGTGCGCCACGTATGGCAAAAGCAAACGCACGATGGCCGCCGGCGGCCGTTGAGCGCTGCCGCCGTTCGAGCCTTGGATGTCAGTCCGTCGCCGCCTGTGGCGAGGGCAGTGGAGGTGTGAGATTTGTGCTCGCAAGTGGTGGGCGGGCGAAAGGGTCGGGCGGCGAAAGAGAGCAGACAACAGACAGCGCGAAATGCGGACTACTCGTGTCACATCTACTCCTCGTGTCACCTAGTCATGGTCGTCGCTTCCCTGGCCGGTCTCCGAGTCCTGCTCCTCGCCCGAGTCCTCGTCCAAGTTCGAGTAGTCTTCCTCCTCTTCGTCCTCTTCGTCGATCTCGTCGAGCCGGCTCCTGGCCCGACGCCCGTGACGCTGCTGGGGCCGACTTGCTACGCGCGCTGCGACCCGGACCGCCACCTCTGCTGCCGCCTGTGCTACCCGTAGTCCTTGCCGGCGAGCGAGTGCCTTTTGCGGGGCTGTCGCCAGAGCGGGTGTCGCCACGGCCGTCTTCTGATCTGTTTTGTGGTCTGCGGACTGCGCGCTGCGCTGCGCTGCGCGTCTCGAGGCGCGCCGCAACACAGCCCGTGTAAATGGGGTAATGGATAAACCAAGCATCCCCGATGGCCGGGGGGATGTCCCATGGCCCCGGGGTGGCCGTGGGCACGCAGGGGGCGCCGCTACGGGCCGCTGCGGCGCCCATTCTACTTCGAAGAATGCCATTCTTGAAACTAGAATCTAGGTCTGAGACCGGCTAGGGGACACCCAAAGCGCAGAACTAACCCTCGGAGACCCGTGTTTACTTTAATTAAGGCCCTTGCCCTGCGAATGCGCGCCCCCCCCTAGCTAGGGGTCAGGGCTCTCTAGCCCGTAGCCCGATGCCGATCATCCGGCCCGCTGGATGCGCTTCTCAGCTCACCGGCCCTGGATGTGAGGTTGCCGACTGCACTCCAAGTGCTCCAAGAGAGACTGGCAGTGGGACTACTGACGTACGAACGTACGAACGTACCGAGAAATTTAAACGGTGTCGCAGGAGCGCGCTCCCTGCACACGGCGCGCTGTGCTCGGTCACGCACTGCTATCACTGGGAGAGCTATCACTGGGAGAGAGAGAGATTTTTAGCAATTGGTGCCAAGCGGCGAGCGAGCAGGGCGTGGGGCGCTGCCCCTCACTCATGCCCGGACCTTCTTGAGCTCCACGTCGCGCGCCGCCACCGTCCCCTTCAGCTCCGCCACCTGGTCGAGCGCGTCGCCGAGCAGCCCCTTGGCCACGCCAAAGTCGCGCAGCTGCTCCACGCCGCCGCTCGCCCGCACCTCGGCGGCGTGGTCGGCCACGAAGCGGCGGCACTGCGCGAGGAGCCGCCCGTCACCCATCGTGTGCGCCGCCTCGAGCAGCGGCACAGCGGTCGCCGGCGCGACGCTCTCCTGCAGCGCCTGCGCGCAGAGCAGCTCGAGGCGCGGCACCTGGTACATCTGCGCCAGCTCCCGCAGGTCGAGCGCGCGCTGCGCCCTGCCCTCCTCCTCGCCGAGGTCGAACTGGTCGGTGAGGAGGTAGCGGACGAGGGCGGTGAAGCTGGCGAGGTCGGTGTGGGACACCGTGACCTCGGCGGCGTCGCGCTCCTTCATGCCGATGCCAAACATGGTCCGAAAGACCGGGGACCGGGCGCAGAGGTTGGCCTTGGTGACGTGCTCGATGCGCTCCTCGTCGTCGCCGACCAGGAAGGTGACCATGCCCTGCGGGAGGGAGGCGTCGCCCCACGTGTTCGCCATGTCGGCGGAGAAGGTGGAAGGCGGAACGACGATCGGGGCAAAGGAGGGAGGCGGAGGAGGCGCCGCCACGCAGACCTGGCGGAGGCCACCTCTCGAACTGACCAACAGCGTGCTGCCGTCGGGGCTGATGACGACTTCGAATGGGCAGTCGAACTCCGCCGCGTCGCCAACGCCATCGGCGATGCCCGTGGTGCTGCTGCCCGCGATCGTCGTCACTTCGCCCGTCGCCACCTCAACCCGCCGGATCTTGACGTTGCTGCAGTCCGCCACAAACAGCGCGCCGCCGTCTGGGCTGATGGCGATGCCACTTGGGTTGTTGAACTCCGCCGCATCGCCCACGCCATCAGCGCTGCCCCTGGTGCCGCTGCCCGCGACCGTCGTCACCTCGCCAGTCGACACCTCCACCCGCCGGATCTTCTGGTTGCCTTGGTCCACCACAAACAGCGCACCGCCGCCTGGGCTGAGGGCGAGGGCGCGTGGGCCGCAGAACTCCGCCGCGTCGCCCACGCCGTCCGCGTCGCGAGGCTCGCCGCTGCCCGCGATACTCGTCACCTCGCCCGTAGTCACCTCAACCCTCCGGATCTTGTGGTTGTCTTGGTCCACCACAAACAGCACGCCGCCGTCTGGGCTGATGGCGATGCCAGCTGGGCCGCAGACCTGTGCCGCGTCGCCCACGCCATCCGCGTCGCCCTCGTCGCCGCTTCCTGCAAGCGTGGTCACCTCGCCCGTCGCCACCTCCACCCGCCGGATCTTGTGGTTGCTGTAGTCCGCCACAAACGCCGCGCTCCTGTCCGGGCTGGCAGCAATGCTGTTGAAAACGTCACTTGCTGGCAAGGCTGCCACGCGGCGCACGCGCCCGGCCGCCGAGACGTGCAGCAGCGAGTCCTCGGTCGCGACGTACCAGGCGCCCGCGTGATCGCTCGCCACGCCAACCGGCCCGAGCCATAGAGGGCCGTCCTCGCCCTCGAGCGTGAGCGTGGTGACCTGGCCGACGACGCGCGCGCCAAAGAGGGGCGCCTCGAAGCCATCCGCGATCGGCGAGGGCTCCGCGTCCTCCTCGCCGCCGGCGGCGGTGCGGGCGCACTTGCGGGCGGCGGACGCCATACGTGTGTGTGTTCGCGCCGAACAACGCTGATGGATTCGGGACCAGGGCTTGTGGGGTAAGCTGGCGCGTAGGGCATCTGGTATTCGGAAAAGGTGCGTCGGGATTTCATAGTGCAGAGAAGAAATGCGTGCGAGCTCTCGACAGCTCGGTGACACCTCGACCCGCCGGATCTTGGTTGCTGCAGTCCGCCACAAACGCCGCGCTCCCGTCCGGGCTGGCAGCCGCAGTGTAGAGAAATTCACTTGCCGGCAAGGCTGCAACGCGGCGCGCACGCCCGGTCGCTGAGACGTGCAGCACCGAGTCCTTCGTCGCGATGTACCAGGCGCCCGCTTGGTCGCTCGCGACGCCAACCCGACCGAGCGATGCCAGAGCACTGCTCTGCCCCGCGGCTGCCTCGCGGCTGCTGCGTCTCGGCTGCTGCTCCTCGGCTGCGTCTCGGCTGCGTCTCGAGGCGGTGTCTCAGCAGCCGCTCTCGAGGCAGTCTCTCGGCTAGCAGCGCGCCGAGCGACCACACGTCCACCGTCTGGTTGTGCGCCTCGCGTTCTCCACGAGTGCGGGTGGGCAGGCCCTAAAACGGCGGGAGGGGTAGGGGTGCCGCTGTAGGGGTGTGGAGGGGTCGGGAGGGCGGGAGTGCGGACCGTGACCTAAAGCCCTCCACCGATAGAGGTGTCAGGCGGCAGGGCCCAGGAGGGGTGGGGGCTGGGAGGGCTGGCCAAAAGCGAGGCGTAGGAGGGCTCATGAGGGCTTGGGAGAGGTGGAGAGCTCGGAGGGGTCGGAGGGCTCGGAGGGCAGAGAGGCACGAGGGTGGCGCTGGTGGGCTCGGGAGGGCTCGGGAGGGCTCACAAGTGGGATGGAGTGCCCGGAGGGCTCGGAGGGGCGAGCCGCCGAGCCGGGCTCGGGGGGCTCGGAGGGCTCGGAGGGCTCGGAGGGCTCGGAGGGCTCGGAGGGCTCGGAGGGCTCGGAGGGATGGAGGGCTCCACAGTAGGGCTCGGAGGGGTCTGGAGGGCTCGGAAGCTCGAGCCCTCCGAGCCCTCCGAGCCCTTCAAGCCCTCGGATGGAGTGGCTCGAAGACGGACCTCTCTCGCTCCGGGAGGGTGGAGGGGTGGAGGGTGGAAGGGTGGAGGGGTGGTTGAGCCCTCTAGCTCTATCGATATAGCCCTACCCCTCCCGCCGTTTTAGGGCCTCCCCACCCGCTATGTTCTCCACCATCCCGGGCGGCAGGTAGTCGAGCGTGCCGCACCTGCGCCGGGAGATCGGGGGAGATTGCGGGCTCGAGCCACCTCGGGCCACGCCTCGGGCGGCGAGGGCGAGGGGGGCAGCGAGGGCGAAGGCGGCAGCGAGGGCGAGGGGGGCGGCGAGGGTCGGGGCGGCCATCTGGTGGCGCGCTGCCGGCCGTAGGATATTCGGTTTGGGGGCGAGTTCGGCGCATGACCGACGACGGGCCATCTTTGTGTATGCGGGGAGTCCAGCCGATCATGTCGGTGGTCAGCGCGGAGTCCTCCAACGCGGACGATGAGTCTCTCCTCGAGGGCACCAGCAGCGCCGCGGGCGCCCCGCTCTGGGCGTTTGTGCTCGGTGGCTTCCTTCCGGTGCCGGTCGTCTATGTCACCTTCGTGCGGCTCCAGTCGGCGTGGGGCGCGGCGCTGGCGCTCGAGGCCGCCTTCGTCCTCGTCCCGGCCGCCATCTGCGCCGTGTGGCCCGAGACCCGGAAGCGTGTCGCCGCCGCGGCAAGGCAGGCGATGGGCGGGAGCGGCGGGCAGCAGCTGAGCCTGAGAGCGCAGCTGCTCGCCGCGGTGGCGCTCGGCGGCGCCACCCTCGTCGGCGCCGCCCTCGCCATCCTCCTCTTTGAGCACTTCTTCGCCTCCGAGTGGAGCCACGCCACTCGCCAGGTGCGCGCACACCCGCCGCTGCCGCAGCCGCAGCCGCAGCCGCCGCCGCCGCCGCCGCTGTCCACCTCTCTCTCCACACTTCTATCTCCACACCTCCGTCCGTGCGCAGGTGCGGCGCGAGGCGCTCATCTACGGCTTCTCGCGCAGCGACGAGCAGGGCGTCGCTCTCTTCGGCGCGTGGTTCTGCGCGGTAGCCACCCGCCGCTTGAGCGCAGCTCCTCCGGCCACAAGTAGAGTCATTACGTGTGAGTGAGCTCACTTTACAGGTCAACCCGCTGCTCGAGGAGCTCTTCTGGCGCATCTTCCTCGCCCACGGCTTCGACCACCGCGCCGCCTCCCACTTCCTCCCCGCCAACGCCGCGCCGCGCGCCATCCAAAAGTGGACGCGCGGCACGCGCGGCACCGCCGCCCTCAAAGTCGCCGCGTCGGCCTGATCACTCTCGACTGTGTTTATCTATTCTGTGTCGTAGGCACCGCCGCCCTCTGGGTCGCCACGTCGGCCTTCTACGCGTCGTACCTCCCCAAGCTGGCGGTGTCCTGCCGCCGCCAGCAGCGCCTCGTCACGCCGCCAGCTGTGAACAGGTACCACGCCAACGTGGTCTTCGTCTTCCTGCCGCTGCCCGCCGCCGCCGCCGCCGTCGCAGGCCTGGTCGGGTACGGCGTGCTACTGCAGCTGCTCGTGTCGCGGGTGGGGCTCGTCGGTGCCGTCGGCGCGCATGTCGGTGCAACCGCCCCAGATGCGGAGTCCTGTCCCCTGCACTCCAGCCAGCCCTCGAGACGCGACGTGGCTTGCTGGCCCGTCGGCGCGCATCACGGTGGCGGCCTTTGGCGCCTCCTCTCGAGGGCTGCTTGAAGCCAGAGCGCTCGGGAGGACACACGTGGCCTGCTGGCTCCGATTGCTCTCACTGTATTCAGAAGGCGTCGTGCCTTCACACACACCCTCACGCTTGTGCGCGTCCATGGCGCAGGCGCCGACGCCGCCGTGATCCTCGGCCTGACTGACGCCATCTGGGAGTACCTGCGGCGCTGACTGGCGTCCGAGTCCGACACACCTCACCGGCGCGGCGGCGTTCGCTGGTGCGCCACGCCCGTGGTGTCGCATCGCGTGTCCTCTTAGTCGCACGTCACACCGCATCGATCAGACGACTCCGAATGCTTTAGTTCTCCTCTCAGCCCTGCACACAACGGCCCAGAAGCCTCATCACCCGGCATCGCACCACACCATATAAGTGTGTGTCATTTTAGCATCGGTTGGAATTAGCCGGTTAGGTACTCTAGCGGACATGAGTGAAACTCGTCAAAGCCGTCCCCCCAAGGAAACTGTGAAGCTCCCAACGGCCAGACACCTCGGCGCACCCAGCCCCCGCACTGCGCACAGTCCACAGAAAATATGACTGTGCCACAGTCACCCCCCCCCCCCCCCCACACGCAGACCCGGGCGGGGATGTCGGGTGAGTGTCGTGTCGCGGCCGGCGCGCGCGCGCGGGCGCTGGGGCCTGCTGGGCGGTGTGACCGATGTCGGGGACAGAGGGCTTTGTCAAAACCCGAAGGCGCCCCGTTGCCAGTTTGTGTGTGTGTGGACAGGTTTATCTCACCTTGTACTTCTACCCCTACCGTATGTGGAGCGCGCACGATGATCGATGTGATACAAGGGGAAGCCTCGCGGTCCGCACGGGATATGTGTCCAGACACCAATAAAAGAGAAGGTTTCCTCGCGGCGCGGCGCCGCCACAGCATGTGACTGTTCGAAGGACTGTTCGATGCGACCCCACTCGAGGTCTCGTCAGACGAGGGCGCGCGCACTGGTGCCGCCGTTTCCGTTGCCGCCCCCGGCCCCGTTGCCGCCGCCGCCATTGCTGCCACGCGCCTCCACCGCCTGCTCTGCCGGCGCCCTCTGCCTCACGCCGCCCTTGTAGGTGGCGACGTCCTCGCCCTCAAAGTGGTTCTTGCCGTCGACGAAGTGGCGAAGCACGCCCCCGAGCACCTACGGTAGGGCAACGGGAGGTGATGCGCGTCTCCGTACAGGACCTGATCTCGACTGGTCTCGGGGCGGCCGCGCCTCCTTGCCCCACATAATCTGCAACAGCATGAAGCCAAGCGAGGTGATGATGGTACAGCATGGTGCGAGGGGCGGCACGCCGGCTCGCAGCTCCCCCACCTACGGGCGAAGGGTAGCCCCTCGACGGCTTGCATCGAGCCACTCAGTTGGAGATGAAGCGAGCGGGAGATGCTAGCGATGTGAGGCGGTGCAGCGAGCGAGACGGTGTACACGAGTGAGCTAGAAGAGAGATCGGACGGCGCCATGTCTGGCAGCAAGAAGAAGAGGGTCACCACCGGGAAGTAGATCCCGCGGATGATGAGGAAGGAGGCGACGAAGAGGTAGGTCGTCGCCTAAGGAGCGAGGAATAGGTGAAGCAAGAGAGGAGGAAGGTCGTCGCTCTCTCCCGAGAGGCGTCGGTGTTGTGTGTACGCGCGTCTTACCAGGGCGCGTAGAGCTGTGGGGCACTCCTCCAAAGCACCGAGCGTTAGCGCCTGGTCGAGCACGCCTCCCCCGCCCCTAGCCATCGCACCCCTCTCTCTGCGTCACGTACTCATACGTCCGGGGGTCCCCCGAGCGTTGGACGTTTGGTAAAACTTTGGGTCGCATCGGTTGCTGCTGTTGACCAGAGGGCATAGAATCGCCGTTTCCTGCAAATAGTGGTCGACAAACGTCTGTGACACCCCGACGTGATGTGGGGCTCGGTGCGACAGATAACGCGCCAGCGGGCTGTGCGCCCTCCACGAGTCCACCCTAGATTCGTTGCGGACGCGGAATGCCATAAGTGTGTGTGCAAGCCACATGCAACCCTTAGCCAGCGTGACCTCGCCGCGCCATATTGGATCGATGGTCGCACGCAAGGCCTGTGTGAGAGTCTCGTCAGCGCTCAAGCCGAATAGCTGGAAGGCGCATCGGACGTATGCGTCACTTTGGCAATTAACGTGCGCGTTGCCATGCTGGCCCAGGCGAGCCCATGAGATCACAACACCGTGCTTGACCTTCGAAGCGAGGTTGAACATAAACGTGGGCTCCATGTGGCGTGGAAGGTGCTCCGCGACCTCAATCGAGAGCTTCCAGTCGTACCACTGCTGATGCTGTCGCGGCAACCCCTCTGACAAGTCAGCAAACTGCACCAACCCACCAGTCGCCTCCTGCACATTTTCTGCCCCGTCCAAGCCTTGCCATCGAACGGATGGCGCATACGCCCTGAAGTATCGACCGTACTGACCCAAGCCACATCCGAGGTCCAGTACCGATTGGTTTGCAAAGAGCCCTGCGAGGGACGCCGCCAGTGTCTTGGGCAAGCAGTAGTTCATCAATCTCTTGTCTTGCTGCCGGTGGGGGCTCATGCAGAAGCCGCCTGTTGGCCCCGTGCCATGGCGTCTGCAGCTCGTCTGGCCTGCTACTTTTCTCCAGTGCAGGGCCTCTGCCTCAGCGGCCATCACGGCTGAATACAGCTGATGAGGATCAGATGAGTCGGTGTCCGGCACCGTGGGTGGGTGGTCCTGAGGATGTGGACCAGCTTCTCGCCACCAGCGCAGAACCGCAGATCGAGCGGATTCGAGGTCTGCTCTCAAGGACCCCACCTTCGCAGCGTCTACCGTGGCATGCGTTGCGCGATGCATGTCGAAGACCCCACCCGCCTCCATTGCCCGCCTTCTCGACTAGCAGTGGACCCGCGCGCACTCGCTTGCGCAGCTCGGCAGTGCAAAGTAACGCGTGCCCGTGAGCCGTGTGCAAGTTTGCCAGCAGCATGCGCTCGGGGGTTTACCAGCATAGTGTAGGTGAAGAACAGCCAGGCTCGGACTGGACACCAACGCGGTATGGGTGGACGCGAGACAGATGATGGCGACACGCACGAGCGACACACAGACACAAACAAGCTCACAAGACACACAGCCAGCTGGCTGCCACACACCCTGAGTTGGCGTACACATAACTCAGGGCCACATTCTTCCTGTCGCCCCCCCCAGCACTCCAAGGTGCCAAGAGAAACAAACAAGGGCACAACATCACAACAGACGACAGGAGTACCATGCGAGGCTAGAGCAGCTTGCTCCACCTCTAGCAATCTCGCCGGCCGGCGAGGCACGGACGAGACCGTGTGTGGGGTCTAGTGAGGTGTCTATGGACGCCCTCCTCACGGGCTAGCTGCCTACTGCTAGCCCTGTCTCGCACTCACAGGCAGTGACAATTCAATGGGTGAGTGTTTGCGAGCAGAGGCGCGTGGGCTAAATCTAGGCCGCACGTCGTGGCACTATGACGAAGTTAGACGTGCGGCCGCAGCGCGCCCGCCCAGGGCGCGGCGGTGCGCGCGTGTTAGCGAGAAAGTTGCGGGGAGAGCCATGCCCGACTTTCCGAAGGTGAGGCCTCTGCGACGAGTGCCAGCCGCGCTGCGGAGCCACACCCTTCGAGCCGCGTCCCGTCGGCACTGCCCCTGAGTGTGTCCCGCCTTGGCGGCATACACTCTCGACGAGGACAGTCCTGCCTACGGGAACGTGTCGCGCGCCGGCGACGGTTGCGGCGTGGTGGTTTCGAGTACGACGCGAAGATGGCACGACCACCGCCCTGCATTGCAGACCGGGCAAGGAGGGGCCTGCTCCCGTTCCGCGAGGAACAGGAGGTCAGTCTCCCCCCCTCCCCCGGCCTGAGCAGCCACGGTGGAAGGCAGCCCCTTGAGTCGAGGGCGGCGCGACCATTGCGCCGACTCAAAGACCAGCTAGCTGGCCCGTTCAGTACAGATGGTCTCGCCGCCCCGCTCCGCGCCGCCCGCCGCCGCGCCGCGCCCCCGCCCGACGAGTATTAATGCCCCCGACTAAATACCTCCCCCCAACGGAATTCTGGAATACAGGTAAGGTAAGGTAAGGTAAACTTCTCCACACACACGAGGTGGTGGGGCAAGGGGGGGCAACCCTCGCGTCTCCACGTCTGACGACAGGAGCCCCACGGCCTTAAATAAATAAATAAAAACGGACACCTCTCTACTGTGAGATGGGTAAAAAGGAACAGGCCCCCGCCCTTGCGATCTTTGTGCAGGGTTCTTTGTGGGTGTGGTCGGCGACTAGCCGGGGTCGTCCTCCCGGTGGGGGACTAGCACTAGCCGTCTTCCACTGGTCCCTCGGGTCCCTGCTGCTCCTAATCTCTTCGTACATCCTCCTGCTGATCTCCGCAAAGTCCTGCTCCCTCCCTCGTCTCGCCCTGCGCGTCTGCTCCGCCTCAGACACCGTCTTCTGCCCTGCGTCCCCACGGCCTTGCACTCTGGAATACAGACTATTAACAATTAATCATTAACACGCAAGTAATTATATACTACCCACTTCCACTATACTCCATCAGCACGAGTAATGAGCTCTTGACACATCGGACCGCGTAACGGCGTTATTAAGCCCGTTATAAAAATTGCGAAAAGAAAAAAGCCGGCAGAGATTCCTCACACACTTTCCGCTCTCTAGACTCCACCATAGACTCTCTCAGAACAGTGGAGGAGGCAACGGCCACAGCCGCGCGGTTCGTGGAACTTGTACCAGTCAGAACTGGAAGAGCTGTACGCTACTCAGAGTCAGTGTCAGTCCTCCCACCAGTGTCGGTCCTCCTCCCGACGCGCTCGGATACGGGATACCGCTCGATTTATGGGGTGGTCTACACTATCACCAATGCAGTCAGCTCCCACGCCAATCTTGCCGTGCGCCAGACTGGCCGCACTCTCAGACGGCTACGCCGCGCGGAGCATCACCGCCACGACCGCAAGCAAGATCGACACGGCCAGCACGGCCAGCAGCGCGTGCAGCCGCTGCGACGGCGGCGGCGGAGGCCACGCCCGCTCCCCCGCGCGCACCGCGTCGTTTGCGGCGGCAGCCTCGCCGTCGGCGCCTCGGGTTAGGAAGTGGAAGACCGCCTCCTCCGCCGCGTGCGTCGTGTCCGGGTGGCGCAACGTGCCTAACGAGTTGACCGCCATGGTCAGCCTGGCTGGAGCTTCGGCGTGCGCTCGGGGCGCGCAGCGAGCTTAATTTGAGTCGGGCTCCTCCATCACACGTGATTCGTGCGCCGCGCGGGGAGTGGAGTGGCGTGGGATGGAGTGGCGCAGCGTGCCGGCGGACAGTGCGACCAGCTCGTGCGGCGCCGCGTGGAGCGTGGCGCCGAGCGGCTCGCCGGAGGCGACAAAGTTGCGACCCACCGCCGCGAGAACCTCCGCCGGCGCCGCGCCTGTGCACATGCCGGGGAGGGGGGGGGGACGTCGCGGGCAGAACAATCTGGGCCGCGGATCTCGACTGTATCTCGGCCGTATCTCCGCCAGATCTCGGGTGTGTCGCTCCCCGAGATCACAACTCTGTCTCGGCCGCATCTCGGCTGACTCTCGGGAAATCTCGGGCAATCTCGGGCAATCTCGCGCCCTGCCACCGCCCCGCGGGCTCCTCAAACGCGTGCGGCGCCGCGGCGGCGAAGCGCGACAGCAGCGGGCGCATCATCGCCGCAGCAGGACCCGCCTCCGCCTCCGCCTGATCGACCGCTACTGCTGTGAACGGACGCGCCCTCGCAGCAGCTGCAGCCCTCCTCCTCCGCCTCCGTGCCTCGGTCGGGACTCGCTCCGACAGCAGCGCCGCGTGGTCGCCTGTTCACAGCTCGCCGCTGTGAAGAGACGCGGCTCACTAGTCTTGCGGCGAGAGGTTGGGTGTGGGGTGGCTTCTGGACCGGATCTCGGCTAGACGAAGCCTCGGCTAGATCTCGGCTGATCTCGGAAAGGCCTCGGCTAGATCTCGGCTAGATCTCGACTAGACCTCGGCTACATCTCGGCTAGATCTCGGCTAGATCTCGGCTGATCTCGGAAAGGCCTCGGCTAGATCTCGGCTAGATCTCGACTAGACCTCGACTACATCTCGGCTAGATCTCGGCTAGGTCTTCTTCGCCTGCCCAGCCCTTGGTCGGCAGCCACACCATGCCTGTTCACAGCTCGTGAATAGTGCAGCTGTGAATAGTGCAGTCCTCGGTCGGCAGCCACACCATGCCTGTTCACAGCTCGTGAAAAGTGCAGCTGTGAATAGTGCAGTCCTCGGTCGGCAGCCATACCATGCCTGTTCACAGCTCGTGAATAGTGCAGCTGTGAATAGTGCAGTCCTCGGTCGGCAGCCACACCATGCCTGTTCACAGCTCGTGAAAAGTGCAGCTGTGAATAGTGCAGTCCTCGGTCGGCAGCCACACCATGCCTGTTCACAGCTCGTGAATAGTGCAGCTGTGAATAGTGCAGTCCTCGGTCGGCAGCCACACCATGCCTGTTCACAGCTCGTGAAAAGTGCAGCTGTGAATAGTGCAGTCCTCGGTCGGCAGCCACACCATGCCTGTTCACAGCTCGTGAAAAGTGCAGCTGTGAATAGTGCAGTCCTCGGTCGGCAGCCACACCATGCCTGTTCACAGCTCGTGAAAAGTGCAGCTGTGAATAGTGCAGTCCTCGGTCGGCAGCCACACCATGCCTGTTCACAGCTCGTGAAAAGTGCAGCTGTGAATAGTGCAGTCCTCGGTCGGCAGCCACACCATGCCTGTTCACAGCTCGTGAATAGTGCAGCTGTGAATAGTGCAGTCCTCGGTCGGAAGCCACACCATGCCTGTTCACCGCTCGTGAATAGTGCAGCTGTGAATAGTGCAGTCCTCGGTCGGCAGCCACACCATGCCTGTTCACAGCTCGTGAAAAGTGCAGCTGTGAATAGTGCAGTCCTCGGTCGGAAGCCACACCATGCCTGTTCACCGCTCGTGAATAGTGCAGCTGTGAATAGTGCAGTCCTCGGTCGGCAGCCACACCATGCCTGTTCACAGCTCGTGAATAGTGCAGCTGTGAATAGTGCAGTCCTCGGTCGGCAGCCACACCATGCCTGTTCACAGCTCGTGAATAGTGCAGCTGTGAATAGTGCAGTCCTCGGTCGGCAGCCACACCATGCCTGTTCACAGCTCGTGAAAAGTGCAGCTGTGAATAGTGCAGTCCTCGGTCGGCAGCCACACCATGCCGTCGGTGAGGGCGAGGGCGGAGACTCGCCGTCGCACCTGTTCACAGCTGTCCCCTGTGAAGAGCGTCTCTTCACACCTGGAGGAGACACGCGCGCCGCCGCACCGACACCGCAGCCTTGAGCGCGGACATCATCAACGCAGCTTAGTGGAAAGGGTGGCATGGCCAGGCCTCGGGGAGGACTCAGTTGAGGTGGCATGGCCCGCCTTGAGGAGAGAGGCCGCGACTGGGCCGCCGTACGAGTGGGCGACCACCAGCACGCGCGCCGCCGCCGCCGGCTCCACCGTCGACCGCCTACCGACGCGCCAACCCTTCCGTCGGGGAGAGAATTGCTTCCGCCGGCTTGGAGGCTCGGAAAGCGAGCGCACCAGAGCTGCGCAAGGTGCGCGTGCGGGCAGCCGTCTCCTCCGTGAGGGTCGGCGATGAGCACGCCCCACCCGAGCCGCTGCGCGCGCCGCACGTACCCAAACATCGCGCCCGAGCGAGTCGAGTCGTTGATGCAGAGCGAGCGACCCCACACGCCGGCGTCGCCGCCGGGCGCAGATCCGCACACGAGGAGCAGCAGCGGCGCGCTCGAGCCCTTGAGGCCGGAGGAGGAGTACGCCGTCGCACCGCCCGCGCACGGCACGGCGTGCAGCCCGCAGTGCGCTACAAGCTGCTCGCGAATCCACGCCACCGCAGCGGCGCCGACGGCATCGTAGTTGGCCTGGCCCTTCCACTCGAAGCCGCCGCCGTCGGCGGAGCGGAGGACAAAGTCGTCCGGGTCGCCGGTCGGGACGGGCACGTAAGCGTATCCGAGGTCGGCGAGGGTGGGCGTGCCCATATACATGTGTGTTTAAAAAGAAAGAAAAAAGACAACGCAACGGAGGGATGGGAGGACGGTACGCCGCCACCACACAGGGATTTTAGGGGAGAAGTGTGGTGTTAGCCGTCGCCTACCCTCGGGCGTCTACCACTTCCTATCTCTCTCCGCAGTTTATCACCAATTCTTGCAGCGACCTTCATGCCACCTCGCATTCTTCTCACTCTCGTCGTTCTCTCTCCTGCTGTCTCTTCCCCTGACTCATCGCTCTCCTCGGCCTCGTTCTGAGACGCCGCTGTCGTCTGCCGATCTCTTGCTCTCGCTGCTTCTCTCGCCTTTCTGCGTATATGGGAGACGCCGGCGTCCACCGTACAGAATTTTCTTTTTTTTTTTGAGAGCGCCTTCGTTGTTAATAGTACAAACCCAATGGTCCTCCGCGAGCGGTCCTTCGTTGCAGTCGCACACACGCACACGCCACACCGCACCGCGCGCCCGCCCACCGCCCCGCCCAGGCGGGAAAGAGATGAGGGGATGGGACAGCAAAGGAGGAACCCCAAACACGTATGGGAGGGTTCAGTAATGCGCCACGCTGCCCGGCGTCTCTCACTTTCCGGGACAGCCCCGCCCTTGTGAGGCAGGAAAGTGACGGCTACCCCGTACGCCCTGGTGCTGCTACCCCGACGCCGACCGCCCATTCCCCCCTCCTCGTTCCCCCCTCGAATGCTCCGGACCCCGACAAGCCGCCCGACGTTGGGCCTCTGCCCCGCACGCTCCCGCCCCTCTGCCCCTCACACACACCCAGGCCCGACATGCACTCTGCCCCGCATGCCCCCGCCCCTTCTGCCCCTCGCTCGCGCCTCGGCCCGACACGCACATACAAGACAAACCCGGCGTCCTGCTCTCAAAAGAAAAAGAAAAAAGGGAATGAGGAGACCAGCGGGGGAGACTCCCCGCCTATGCAAGCCCCAGAGAGGGGCCGCCATCGCCGAAGCTGTGCCAAAGCATAACTCCAAAACCCGCAGCGGCCCAGGGGGCCTTGGGGGCAGCCTGCCGGACCGCCGCTGCACGGGGCTAGGCACCAGAAGATGAGTGGAATTGATGAATTGGGCCGTTGTCCGTGCCTCCCCTCTATACGTCAGAGTGGGACCTACGCCGCGCCGGGAAAGGGGCGCGCCCGGTCCTCGACGGAGCCGCGCGCCCCAAACGACCCAGGCGGCGAGTAGTCGTCCTCGAACCTTCGACATGTAGTTGCCCATAGTTAGCGCCCGCCCGCCCCCCCCCCTCCGTCGCTTCGCAAAAGAAAAAACAAAATAAAAACAAGCAAAAGAGAAAGCGAAGCCTTAAACGATTGCGTAAACGGCGTCACAAAGCCCGCCGGTTTTGATCGACAATCGTGAGATTGACCGCCGTCGACCAGAGAATGGCAGACGATGCGTCAGCTTGTGCGGCGCTCGCGCCGCGCAGGCTGGCCCATCGAGGGCACTCTCTGGCGCTGTCCGGGCCAAGCGCGGCGCCGCGCATGCTGCGTGCCACTCGCCGTGGCTTGCGGTGCAGCGCCACTGCAGCCTCGAAAACGTCGCGCACAGCACCAGCATGCTGCCCACCAGGCAGCAGAGTGCTGCACCGGCGTGCAGCGGACGCTGCGGCGCTGCGGCACCGCCTCCCCGCCCTGTCCACGGAGCAGGCTAGCGGCGGCACGGCCTTCCACCAGCTGCAGGAGGTGCGCACTTCCCGGTGGAAGCACAGGATGCTCCCTCCGCATACGCAGCTTTGCGCAGCGCAGCGTACGGGCCACGCCACGCAAAGCCGACCCTCAGTCTGCCCAAGAGGCTGTCTGCGGAAGGCCTGGCAGCGTGTACTCGCCTCCTCCGCGGCCATGCCCTCCGCCCGGGCGAGCGAGGAGCGGGGACACAACCATTTCTGGAATCGTGTGGGCCCCCGCCCCCGCTTTTTCATTTTCTTTTTGATACCAAAAGCTAGGCCCACAACGCCCTCTATGTTGGGTCAAGGGCGCCTACAAGAGATGCCTTTCGGGGCCCAGAGACAAAACTTCTGATGCCATGCGTGACCTAGTAGTGTCCCACGTTGGAACCAGGTGTGGTGTGGGCGCGAGAATAGCTCCGCCGTTCATGGAGGCAACCGATACGAGTCGACTGGTGTGCGTGTCGTCGTGGTTTCGTATCAAGAATACTCACTCACTCACACCCCATCCCCAGGGCCTCCAGGGCTCGCACCTCAACCTCTCACAGACCAGCGCACAGCGCCATACTCGAGTAGGACGTATTTTCGTCTCATAACAAGGCTGTGAGCGTCGGGCTGGTTGGTGGTTAGGTTCTCGAGGTGTGTGTGTGTGTGTGTGTGTGTGTGTGTGTGTGTGTGTGTGTGTGTGTGTGTGTGTGTGTGTGTGTGTGTGTGTGTGTGTGTGTGTGTGTGTGTGTGTGTGATTTAGCAATGTTGTTTGTGTGTGTGTGGCCAATGGCAGTTATCAGTTGTGCGGCCGTCGGCCGCGGATCGTCTCTGCCTCGGCGGCTGCTGCGCGAATGGAGGCCCAGTCAGCAGCTCGGGCGGGCAACTCCCAACTACATCAAGCCTGGGCTAAACCAGGCGTGATTGATGGAACCACGTCGGTGAAAAACGAAAAATTACCGCCCCGCGAGACCTCGATAGCGGAGTGCTCAAGGCGCTCTTTTTGATTGAATATAGTACCCCACGTTCCCCGGACGGTCTTTGCCTGACATCCACACGATGGCAGACCTGGTGCTTATCTTGCGCCACGATGATGGGAGCCTCGAGGCCGTCAACGTCTCTCAGATTCTCTCGCTTGAGACCGTGCCAGAGTCCTTCTCGTGCGCACCCGACTCACCGCACGTTGGTCCACGATCACCGTTGGTGTCGCCGGACTCGCGATCCATCGGGCCTGGATGAGCAATGCTATGCCCGCGGGGCTAGCCTGTTGCCTCTACTCCGCGTCGGCGCCCCGACGCGTGGGACGCATGTGGCTCCTTAGCTTTGCGCGGCGTTTGCGCGACCCAACGTGGCTGGGTTGTCTAGAGGCAGCACGAGGCGAGCGAGCTGAGCAACCGAGCTCATGGTCGATGCGGAGGATCCTGCCTCCTCCCTGTAGCTAGTTAGAACCACCTTGAGAGAGCGAGAGAGACCGCCACCGCCCGGCATGCTGCCCGGCCCTCTGTGAGTGCCCGCTGGCGCTGCGCGTGGCTGCTGTGAGCTTCCGCTCACTCTCGCTGTTTCGGACTGCGCCCGTGGACAGGGGGAGGTGCTGCAGTGCGCGACCGTGGCACGGCAGAGGCCAGGCCCACTGTGCGTGCACGGGCTGTGTCAATATTACAATAATAGAAAAGCTGACGTGATGGCTGATGCTGATGGTGTAAAGCAGCCGTAGTGCGTGTGAAGAGAACACATAAAACTGCGCGCAACAAAAGTACCTCTCCAGGACGCGCAGAGGCAGCTGCGACCCAGCCGATTGGACGGCGTCACACCGCGCCACCTGCTGTGTGACGCCGTCTACTCGGCGGGGTCGCAGCTGCCTCTGGAAGGCACCGAGAGGTACATTTTTCGCGCAATGGTCAAAATCAAGGTTTTGTAACGCGGGCTGTGCCACAGTGAAATGGCACTAGCCTGGGCCACAGACCCGCTCGGGCGCGAGAAACCGTGGGAAGCGTGAGCGTGAACTCGCGCGGCGGTGCGTCTCCAGCGGCGACGAGACGAGTTGTAGCTTGTACATACATACCGTACTAGCGAGGCGAGAGCGAGACAGAGACTCTAACGTCTAAGCCCCCCAAAATACCACACGGCTGCATCGTGCTCGCGATCGCCTCTCCTATCCTGCTCCTTCCGCCCCCAGCCTCCTCGGCGGCGTCGACGGCGGCGCAACCTCGGGCGGACGCTCCGCCTCGGGCGGCCTTGGCAGCTCGGCCGCCCCCGTCGCGCGCGCGATGGCGGCGGCGGCGTCGTGCCTCGCTCGGACGAGCGACTGCTCCAGCTCGGAGATGCGCCGCAGGTGGTCCGCGTGCTCGCCTTCGATCCGCGCCTGCACGAGGCCGCGCCGCCTGCGCTGCCACAGCGGGCCCCACCGCCCGAAGCCCGCAGCCGGCCGGCCGCTCCCGCTCTCGCCTCCGCCGCTCCCGCTCTCGCCGCCGCCACTCTCGCCGTCGCCGCTACCGCCGCCACTATCGCTGCCACCGCCGCCGCCGTTGCCGCCGCCGTGCGTCTGCATCTCGCGGCGCAGCACCTCCGAGGCGATGAAGGTGCAGAAGCGGTCCGCGTACTCTGCGGGCGGCAGCGCCGAGATGCCTGCTCTCACGCGTTGGGCGTGTGAAAGGGGTGCCGCTCTCCGGGGGGTGCCGGCGGGCGGCGGCGCGGAGGTGCCGTCGGCGTCTGCGGGTCGGAGGAGGGCGCGGTAGCCGAGGCTGAGGAGCAGCCGCTGCACCTTCCAGCGGAGCGAGTGGCGCTCGAGCACGTCGATTATGCCGAAAAAGTAGACGCACTGGCGGTCCGTCGACGCAACGCCGCCCTGCTCGAGCAGCGCCGCCAGCCGGCCGCCGCTGCCATCGACGCGGTGGATGCCGACGAGCAGCGAGTAGTCGAGCGCGCCTGTTGAGTACTTCACTAGTCTAGCACGGCTGATCGATTAAGCAGCGAATAGTCGAGCGCGCCTGTTCACAGCAAGCATGTGTGAAGAGGCGACGCTCGTGCCGGGGGGGGGGGGGGGGAGCAGGGCCGAGCGCGCCTTGCTCGGCGAGGAAGGCGGCGTCGGCGGCGACCATCTCCGCGAGCGCCGCCTTGTCGCCCTCAGAGACCTCGACGGACATCGAGATGTCGAGCCACTAATTAACTAATTAATTAATCACTAATTAAGCCATAGACCTCGACGGACATCGAGATGTCGAGCCACTCCCAGTCGCGTAGCGTGCCTGCTCACGGCCCGGCGGTGTGAAGAGACGCTGTTCACACCCGGCGAGCCACTCCCCAGTCGCGTAGGAGACGCCGTACGCGCACGCCGCGCCCGCCTCGCCCGCCTGCGCGTATTGGTTCCGGGCCGGTGATGCAACCGAGGTGTGCAGCCGTGACGGAGACTGAGAGGGGCAGCCTAGGTGCGGCCGAGGTGCGGCCGAGGTGCGGCCGAGGTGCAGCCGAGGGGCAGCCGAGGTGCAGCCGAGGTGCAGCCGAGGTGCAGCCGAGGGGCAGCCGAGGGGCAGCCGAGGTGCGGCCGAGGGGCAGCCGAGGGGCAGCCTAGGGGCAGCCGAGGGGCAGCCGAGGGGCAGCCGAGGGGCAGCCGAGGGGCAGCCGAGGGGCAGCCGAGGGGCAGCCGAGGGGCAGCCGAGGGGCAGCCGAGGTGCGGCCGAGGTGTGGCCGAGGGGCAGCCGAGGGGCAGCCTAGGGGCAGCCGAGGGGCAGCCGAGGGGCAGCCGAGGGGCAGCCGAGGGGCAGCCGAGGGGCAGCCGAGGGGCAGCCGAGGGGCAGCCGAGGGGCAGCCGAGGTGCGGCCGAGGGGCAGCCGAGGGGCAGCCGAGGTGCGGCCGAGGTGCGGCCGAGGTGCGGCCGAGGTGGTGCGTAGACCTGAGCATGGATCTGGTGCAGCGCGCGCGCGGTAAGTGCGCGCCGGTTGGCGGTGGCGCCCTTGAGATCGAAGGTGAGCCTGTTCACAGCTGCGGCTATGAACAGACGCTGCAGGTCGGCGGCGGCGCAGCCCGTGAGGCCAGAGGCGCGCCACGGCTGGACGGGCACAAAGTTGCGCATCACGACAAAGTACACCTGTTGGCCGAGAGGTGTGGGGAGGTGTGGGGAGGTGTGGGGAGGTGTGGGGAGGTGTGGGGAGGCGTGGGGAGGCGTGGGGAGGTGTGGGGAGGTGTGGGGAGGTGTGTGGGGAGGTGTGGGGAGATGTGGGGAGGTGTGGGGAGGTGTGGGGAGGTGTGGGGAGGTGTGGGGAGGTGTGGGGAGGTGTGGGGAGGTGCGGGGAGGTGTGGGGAGGTGTGGGGAGGTGTGGGGAGGTGTAGCGCCTTGCCCGAGTAGCGCCACGGCATACGTAGGGAGTGGCAGCCGAAGTAGGCGATCAGGGAGCGGCCTTCCGGCGGCGTGCGACTCGAATCAATGAATGAGTGAACCGAGAGTACGGAACTACTTACTCGCGTGTGGAGGCCTCCTCTCGACGCGACGTGCGACTCGTACGCGGGTAGCATCGCCATCAGAACCTGGCGGTGTGCGCGCGGGACCGGCGCTCATGCGTGGCCAGATATGGGAAGATATGGGGAGATATGGGGAGATATGGGGAGATATGGGGAGATGTGGGGAGATATGGGGAGATATGCAGACCGGCTCTCACGCGTGGCCACACGACGTTGGGACAGCGGGGTGTCCAGCGGGTGTGGGGAGATATGGGGAGATATGGGGAGATATGGGGAGATGTGGGGAGATGTGGGGAGATATGGGGAGATATGGGGAGATATGGGGAGATGTGGGGAGATGTGGGGAGATGTGGGGAGATGTGGGGAGATATGGGACAGCGGGGTGTCCAGCGGGTGTGGGACGAGTCTCCAGGTGTGTACGATGGTAGCAGCAGCTATCCTCTCCTGCTTCTCGGCGCGGCTGATCTGCTTGACGATGTACTGCGAGGCGAGCGGCGCGACGCCGCCCCGCCCGCCGCGCGGCTGCTGCAGCACGCGGTAGAAGAAGGCGCCTGTCCCCAGCCTTCGCCCCGTGAGGGGGAGGCTCTTCACACCTCTGCCGCACGCGGCGGAAGAGGGCGCCCGAAGCGCCCTCGGAGAGCGATTCCTTCAGCCGGCGGCGCCTGTCCACAGCCCGCCCCCCTGTGGAAGAGACGCTCTTCACACCTCGGAGAGCGACTCCTTCAGCCGGCGGCGCCTGTCCACAGCCCGCCCCCCTGTGGAAGAGACGCTCTTCACACCTCGGAGAGCGGCTCCTTCAGCCGGCGGCGCCTGTCCACAGCCCGCCCCCCTGTGGAAGAGACGCTCTTCACACCTCGGAGAGCGACTCCTTCAGCCGGCGGCGCCTGTCCACAGCCCGCCCCCCTGTGGAAGAGACGCTCTTCACACCTCGGAGAGCGGCTCCTTCAGCCGGCGGCGCCTGTCCACAGCCCGCCCCCCTGTGGAAGAGACGCTCTTCACACCTCGGAGAGCGACTCCTTCAGCCGGCGGCGCCTGTCCACAGCCCGCCCCCCTGTGGAAGAGACGCTCTTCACACCTCGGAGAGCGGCTCCTTCAGCCGGCGGCGCCTGTCCACAGCCCGCCCCCCTGTGGAAGAGACGCTCTTCACACCTCGGAGAGCGACTCCTTCAGCCGGCGGCGCCAGTGCGAGCCGAGCGTGGACAGGTCGTCCGGGAACGCGTGCGCGTACGTGGCGGCGGAGACGCCGAACGCAGCGCGGATGCAGCGGAAGCGGTCGAGCTCGTAGTGTGTCGCCTTGGAGATAGGGGGAGATAGGGGGAGAGATGGGGAGAGATGGGGAGAGATGGGGAGAGATGGGGAGAGATGGGGAGAGATGGGGAGAGATGGCAGCCTGCAACGGCACATGCAGCGACGGGGCGAGGAGGAGGGAGAGGAGGAGGGCGAGGGCGGCGCAGAGCTGCGTGCCATGCAGCAGCATGTACGCCGACGCGTGCCTGTTCACAGCAGTCTGTTCACAGCGGTCGTCTTGAAAGCGGCGGCGTTGTCGAGAGCGGCGTGTAGAGCCAGAGGCGCGCTGCCGCATCACGCGTTGCCAATCTCGGCTAGATCTCGCTGCCTCTCGGCTAGATCTCGCTGCCTCTCGGCTAGATCTCGCTGCCTCTCGGCTAGATCTCGCTGCCTCTCGGCTAGATCTCGCTGCCTCTCGGCTAGATCTCGCTGCCTCTCGGCTAGATCTCGCTGCCTCTCGGCTATGCGGCTGCCGCATCACGCGCTGCCGCGCGAGGAAAGTGATTGACGGCGGCGCTCCTCCCTCCCTCGCGATTGCCGACGAGAGGAGCAGCTGCACGCCTGTTCACAGCGGCGCGGTGTGTGAAGAAGGCGCCCTTCACGGCGAGATGAGGCAGCGGGCGGCACACACCGAGGTAGAGGGAGAGGCCGATGCCGACGAAGGCGCCACACGGCACCACGACACATGTGATGCCCAGGAAGAGGAGTGCCGCCTGCATGTGGCCGATCCCAATCTGACCGGACTGATCATTCACCCACGCAGGCGGCGCAGGCCGCCTGCAGGTTGTGCTTGCCGTACTCGGCCCATATCTCCCCACATCTCCCCATATCTCCCCACATCTCCCCATATCTCCCCACATCTCCCGCCTGCAGGTTGTGCTTGCCGTACTCGGCCCATATCTCCCCACATCTCCCCATATCTCCCCACATCTCCCGCCTGCAGGTTGTGCTTGCCGTACTCGGCCCGCGTGGCGTAGAAGAAGGCGCCCGCAGACACGCCCGCCGCAAAGAGCAGGACGAGCAGCGGGTAGACATAGAGCACCTATTCGAAGCGGGTAGACATAGAGCACTGTGAATAGGACGAGCAGCGCGTAGACATAGAGCACCCGGTGGCGGTGGGGCGCGAACGGGTTGCGGTAGATGGTGAGGCAATCCACCTAGCACGAAGCCATTCATCCATGCATTGCTAGTCATGTACGGGTCGCGGCAGATGGTGAGGGAGTGTACGTAGATCAGCAGCCGCCAGCCGACCGCCGCCGTCTCAAAGACGGAGAGAGTGAGGAGGAGAGGCCACAGGCCCGACGCCTGTAAGAACCAGAACCACACGCATCAGAATCATCCTCATCATCCGAGGAGGAGGAGGACACCGGAGGCCCGACGCCTCATTGTGGCCGGGCCTGGGGCCGGGCTCGCCTGGGCAACGCGATCAGTCAGTCAATCGGTCTTACACACACGTCGCGGAGGGCGGGCCCACGCGCACACACACGCTGCGCACGAATGGCTCGGGAGCCGACTCGAGGCACACTGTGTCGCCGGCTGCATCACTGGGCAACCCGATCCAAAAACACAGTTTTAGGTCACCCCAGTGGTGTGTGGGTGTGCTGTGGTGAGCTGTGCGCTGGGAAGAGAGGCGTGCGGCGCGCCGAAAAAGAAGAGCGCGACAAAGCAGGCAGACACGAGGGCCTCGCAGAGGGTGGCCCGCTGCACGAGCCATCCTGGCGTGCGGCGCACCTGCGGCAGAGCGCGGTAGAAGAGCACTACCGCAGCGCACGAGCCGAGAGAGAGGAGCCCGAGCGAGAGGAAGACGTCTCGCAGCAGCGGGTACACGACCGCCCAGCCGTGGCCCTCGGGCGGGTGCCACGGCATACGCGTGGAGGAGCGAAGCTCTCTGATCCAGCCTGCACGGCAGCTCAGCAAAGCGCAACTTGAGGGCGATGGTTCGGCTCCTCGTGTGTAGGGGACAGGACCGTGAGTCGCGGCAGCGCGCATCCATCCACAGCACTAATGACCGACACCCTGCGGCCGGAATCTAGGAATTGGATCATACCATGAGGCAGCTGTACGTAGTGCGCACCTACCCTACCCCCTAAGAACCCAGGCCGGTGTCGTGCGGGCATACACGCTGATAGCGGAAGCCGGGCATGCACATGGCTCTTAGGTCCACCGCTCTTGCCTCCGCCGGCTGCGTGCTGCTGCTAGGCCTCCTGCTGGGCCTCCTGCGCAAGCTGCCTGATGCAGACGACTTCGAAGCTGTCTCCAAAAAGTTGGAGGAGCAGGGGTGGGATGCGGCGGGCGAGGTCAGGCGACACGGCAAGGTCAGCATCCACGGACTCAGCGAGTATTCGAAGCGCGCCGACCTTACGCGCGGTCACATCGATCCGCGCGCCGAGCCCGTTCTCTATTTCGTCGGAACCACGCCAGGCTCGCGCGTCCTGAATTACATCGGAAAGTACACCTTGTGGCGCGGCGTCCTTCTCAATGGCAGGCCAACCTACCGTTCGGAGGTCGACTCAGACGTTGGGCTGTGGTACTCGCGCACTGGGCACTGGTACATCGGCGATTACGAATGGCTTGGGCTTCCTGGCGGGCATGCCTTTGCGGCCTCGGTCGAGCTCCGGCCCGAACTTGTTGGCCGTGGGTCTTGGAGGCTGTCTGACCCTCTCGCTGGTGGCGATAGCGGCGATAGCGGCGACGGCGGCGGCGGCGGCGGCGGTGGCGGCGGAAGCGGAGGCGATGCCAGCCCGCTAACCTATCTCGACTGCCCCCCCTCGGAGATGAATGCCGCCAAGGCACACGGCGCAAAGTGGAACGCAGCGCGCAAGGCTTTGTTCGTGCCAGCCGGCGTATCGCTGGCTCCCTTTGCGCGCTGGCTCCCCGAGGGAGCACAGATGACTGCACCCCCTTCGCTCGGCAGTCTTGACTCTGTAGAGGCGCCGGATCTCCAGCTGTTGCCAGACGGCAATGAAGCTCGACTCGCGCTCGAGCGTCTGCCCGACTTGCAACTCTCGGCGCCCGACTCCTCGCGCGCGGTCCGCTTCAATGTGTCAAATCCAGACGAGTATGCAGGGTCGGTGGCAATCCCTCTTATCCTTGTCGGGGTGCTATCGATTCGACCGGGTCTCACCATCCACGGCCGGCCTGCGTACAACTTGCGGCCCGTTGTAGCGAAGCATATTCACCCAGCAGGGATCGGCCTCAGCTTTGGGTACGACGGCGCGTGGTGCGTTGGCGACTACGATCGGCTGGGCAACAGCAGCCATTGCTACCTCAAGGCGTACGACAGCGCGCTTGACCCCTTGGAAGTGAACGCGCCCTGGAAGCGATGGCTGGACTCCCAAAAGCGATGGATCCCGGTTCTGTCGATGAGCTTGCGTGCCGCTTCGTATGTCGGCAGCGACTTGCTACTCTGCGGGTTGACGAGCCCAGAGCTGCGCCGGCGTGCGATTTTCTCATTCGTGAGGCTAAAACCAAGCGAAGAGTCGCTGCTGGATACACTGGTTGCCTTCCGACGTGTTTCGTGGGACAGAGCCGTAGGACCAGGGTCCTATTACACGCGCGAAGGGCAGCCTAAAAAGGTCGTGCTCCTGCACCATGACCTGAGTGCAACTTGGTTCATGACCACGCCGGACGAGCTCAGAGCCGAAACGGAGATGGAGTCCAGGAAGGCGTGGATGTATAACCGAGACGCTAGCCCGTTCGCCGAAGACGTGCAGAACCCTTGGATGCGGTCGACGGGCCGTTGGCAGTCAGCCGCCGGCTTTGCTTGCCTACCGATGGGCTCAGACCCGGAGTCCAAGAGCGGGAAACGATGGCAAGCGAGGGCAGATGAGCAAATCGCATGGCAGGAAGGCCGCGCTGGCCCCGAGGCTAATGCGCGCCAGCCAGCGCTGCAGCTGAGCATCGCTGACCTCGCAGAGGTGCCATTAGACGCCGACGCAGACACGGTGTGGATGGAGAGCATGGGAGGCAGCAGCACGCCTGCCCAAGCAGACGAACAAATGCCGCTGTGGGAGGCCTCGCGCCATTTCACCGGCTTTGGTGCGCGGTATCTGCCCGTGGCTCGCCCTGCTCGCCCTGCTTGGTCTCGCTGGTGGGCGGCGCCGGTATTTCTCCTGGCCTCGGGCTTGGGCTTTGCTTGTTGGACGTGGTGTCGAGCTCGAGTGGTCGCGGCACCCAGGCGGGTCAGGGCCCGGCAGGCGAGGGCCGCGCGGCGGAGGCGAGCGGGCAGGAATGCCGATGATGGTGAGACCAGGGGCGGCGACGGAGGTGGAGACGGCGGGGGCGGCGACAGAGGTGGAGGCCAGTGTACAGTTTGCTTGAACGCCAGCCCGACCCACACCTTTGTGCCATGCGGGCATCGTTGCGTGTGCGGCGATTGCGCGGATGCTCTGCTGGCAAGGAAGGCCGAATGCCCGATGTGCCGCCAAGCGTGCACCGCATGCATTCGGGTTTATGGTTGACGGGAAGTGGGATTCTCGTTTTCTGGCAATTCTTTTGTTGTATGCCCCCGCCTAAATTCTTTTTTTCGCCCGACACTAGGAGTTCAAGTGCTACACTCCGTTCCTCCCCTCCGGCGCAAAGGGCAACGGCTCTGCCCGCTGCGGAGGCGCTGCCTCCCGTGCCGATGGGCGCTCTTCACATCGGAGGAGCAACTGGACCGTGTCAGCGGCGACGGATGGGTGGCAGCGAAGGACGGCGATTACGCTGACGCCCTCGCCAAGGGCCACACGGTCATCCTCCTCGTGACCGAGTCGACCGGCGGACGAGCATTCTCCGCCGACCTCGATCGCGTCCTCCGCCAGCTTGCGAGGACCGCACGCGCTAGTGGGTCCATTGACCACACGCCGTATGGCACCTCTCGCGCGTCGTCCACCCGCTCACACTACACCTTCCACTCCGCCGCCATCTCCGCCGCCATCGTCACCGCCGACGCCCTCACCATTCAGAACTCGGCCGCCGCCCTCGGCTTCGAGCTCACCCTCGACCCTCGCGATCTCGCCCGGCGCTCGTCGTCGGGTCGGCCGCCATTGCGGTCGGCGCCACCACCTCCTCCCGCCCCCCCCGCAGCCACCGCCGCGCGGCCGCCAATGCGACCGACCCCACCCTCCTTCCCCGACCCCGCCCTAGACGCCCCCGACAGCGAAGCCCGCGCCGCGCGCGGCACCACCACCGACTCTACCTCCGACCCCAGGGCCTAGGCGGCCCGCCATGAAATCTAGCCGTGTGTGCTGGCGTCCGGGTCCCAGCGGGTTTTCACGTAACAAGTACACACGGGACTGGCGCGCACTGGCACTATGTGATATTTCTAAAATTCTTTTTTTCGCACGACACTAGGCAGCGCTTAGGCGGCTCCCGTGGTGTACCTGTGTTGGCGGGTGCGAATTTTCTTTTTTCGTGCTCGGCAGCTTCCATCGTGCGGCTGGTGGTGGCGCCTATGGAGCGCGACTACCTATCCGACCTCCTCTCGCACGGCCTCCGCCTGCTCTCCGAAGCTGCGTGGTCGATCCAGAAGGACGCGGTGCGCGGCTGCATCCTGGGCATCGCGCTCTTCTCGTTTCGCTTCCTGCAGCAGCGAGTTGTGCACACGCCAGTCAAAAGAGACCCAGGCGACCCGCCTCCGCGCCCGGCGAGAGGCCCCAGGCTGCTGGCCGCCGTGCTGCTCGTGCTCGGCGGCGCTTATGCGTGGATGCTCGCGTCGCCGCCGCCGCCTCCTCCTCCGCCGCCGCCGCCGCCGCCGCTGCCTCCTCCAGCACCGCCGCAGCTCTCCCGCCTGGCTGTGCCGTTTTGCGTCTCCACCCCTGCTTGTGACGGCCCCACCTTAATGCCGCCGCCGCCGCCGCCGCCGCCGCCGCCGCCGCCGCGGGCGCCGCCGCCATTTGCACCGCCGTTTGCACCGCCATTTGCGACCGCCATTTGCACCGCCGTTTGCACCGCCATTTGCACCGCCATTTGCACCGCCGTTTGCACCGCCATTTGCACCGCCATTTGCACCGCCGTTTGCACCGCCGTTTGACCCGCCGCTTGCACCGCCGTTTGCGCCGCCTCCGCCGCCTCCCTCTCCGCCTTCCACCCCTCTGCCCTCTCCGCCGCCGCCCCCTCCGCCCCCCGCAACCGCGCACGAGCGCGCGATGGGCGGGCCGTTTGCGCACGTCCGGAAGGCGCTGCGCACGTCGAGGAACGGCCGCGGGCCGGCCGTGCGGGAGGAGGAGGCGGAGGACCGAAGCGGCGATGGCGACCGCGCAGCGGCGGCGGCAATGTCCTCTGCGGGTGGATGCTGCGGTGGCTGCGGCGGAGGCTGCGGCGGCTGCGGCGGCGGCGGCGGTCCGTTGGCTGCGCCGGGCGGGAGGAGGTGCGGCGAGGAGGGCGTCGCGGGCCCGCCGTTCGCCGCCGGGAGCGGAGGGAGCTGCGGCCCGATTTGCGGCCCGACACACCCATTCGCGTGGCTGTTCTCCAGCGGCGCCGGAAGAGGGAGCTGTGGCCCAATGGGGAAGGCCGCCCCGTTCTGCTCCGCCGCCGCTGGCGCCGGCGGCGGCGGCAGCTGAGGCCCAATCACCGGACCAATCACCGGACCGCCCACGGGCGGCGCGGAGCAGACGGGAGGCGCGGCCGAGCGCGGTAGGTGCGGGCCGAAGACGCCGCCGCCGGACGCGGCTCGAGACACGGCGCGTGGGAGGAGGCGCGCGGCGCTCGCCGTCGCCACGCCGCCGCCGCCGCCGCCGCCGCCGCCGCCGCCGCCGCCGCCGCCGTTGCCGTTGGGGCCGCCGTTGCCGCTGGGGCCGTTGCTGCTGGGGCCGGCGGCGGTGGTAGGCGTGGCGGACGCTGCGGCGGCGGCGACGACATCCCTCCAGTGCGCGATCGCCGCCTCGTGGTGCTGCTGGGGGAGGAGGTAGAAGAGGAGGTACGCCGGCGCGCGAAGCACGTCCGCCTCCCGGACCAGCTTGACCTGGGAGTCGTTGAGAAGGTACCAGCGGGCGCCGCCGCCGCCGCCGCCGCCGCTGGCGCCGCCGCCGGCCGCGCCGTTGCCGGGCTTGCCCATCGCGCGGACGTAGCAGTAGTAGTGCCCCGAGTGGGTCGAGCCGCCGTCGTGGCAGACGACGGCGTACAGCTGGTACGGCAGCGGCGGCGTCTGCTCCACCCCGAGCCGCGTGCGCGCCGCCGAGTAGCGCGCGAGCTGCCAGGTCGCGGGGAAGGCGACGTGCGCGGAGATCTTGCCGGAGCCGCCGCCGGCCTCGCCAAACGAGAAGCGCTTCAGATGCACCGAGAGGTGGCGCGGCGGACGCTCGACCAGGAACTGCTTGCGCGCGCGCCGCAGCTTGCCGCAGGCCTCGCACTTGTACTTGTTTGCGCCGTCGAGGAACTCCTCCTGGCAGAACTGCGTCATCGCGCCGTCCAAGTCGGGCGCCACGCGGCCGCCCACGGCGCGCAGCTCGAGGGACAGGTCGAGGAAAGGGTCCTGCGTGTTCGACTCGTGTCCGCAGTGGCAGCACTGGATCTGCGAGCGGAGTGCGCCCGAGAACCAGGACTGCAGCGCCGTGTACTTGCCAGTCACGCCCGGTGGGCGGGCGGCCTCGACCACCGCGCTGCCCTCCTTCGTGAGCTTCTCGAGCACGTACCGCAGAAACTCGTGCGCGTCCTCCTGGCGGCCGAGCCGGAACCCCTTTGCGATTGCGGGCAGGGCGTTGGCGATCGCGCGCGGCGCAAAGGCCGGGCTCCGCGGGCCCTGCGCGAACGTGCGCTGCACCAGATCCTCGAGCGCACAGAAGAGGCAGAACTCCCCCTGGCGGCGGCGGCACTTGGCCGAGTGCTGCCGCTTCTCGAGGTATCTGTGGAGCAGCTGTGTGTGCACGAGGCACTGCAGGACCGAGTTCATAAAGCAGGTGTTGCCGAGATTGGCGAGGCCGCCGCCCGCCTCGGGCTGAGCGACCATCGTCGCGCGCGAGCAGCGGCGAACTCAGCGGCGCCGCAGGCGCCCGATCCGGCGGCGGAGGTGAGCGCAGGTGCTACGGGCGCGCACGGCCAGGTAACGGAGCAGCAGCTTTTTTTCTTTTTTCTCTCTGCCCGCCCGTTAGTGAGTGTGTGAGTGTGCCTTCGATGAGACGCCGTCGCCAACTGTCATGTCGGTAGCCGCTCTGCACCGCTCGCTGCTGGAGCGCGGTTGATCGCGGCGCCGACGCCGCGGCGGCGCCATCTCGCGCGGCGAGAGACGGCGCTGCATCGGCGCCAAAACAAAAGGGAGGTCGCGGCCCGGCCGCGGCAGCAAAAACATCGACGTTCGCTTCTACTTCTCTTCTCGTCTCGTCTCGTCTTGTCGCAGGCGCACACGCGCGCGATCCGCGTCGCTCCGCGAGGACACGGACCACCGGGATTCGCGAACCGGCGGCATAAGAGCGCCGGCTCGAACGCCGGCCGATCGTGCAACGGAGTCATGGAGGTCTTGTACGCTCTGCAAAACTGGCTCATGATATATGACTGGTTTTGTCCGCGGGCGCGAGGGCACTGCGGAGGCGGGCGGCGGCGGCGGAGGCGGCTGCAGCAACACACGGGCTGGCGGCGGCGCGCGGACGGTGGCGGCGGCGCGCGGACGGCGGCGGCGACGCGGCGGCACTGCTCCTCTGCTGCTGCTGATGGCAATGATGCTGCTCCTGCTGCCCCTCCCGCCCGCCCCAGCTGCCCGCACGCTCGGTGTTATCTCTTCACCTTCACACTGGTCGAGTCATAGGTGCAGCGCGATCAGCGCTGAGCTGCTGAGATGGAGTGATTAATTATTAATAGATTGTATTCCAGAATTCCGTTGGGGGGAGGTATTCAGTCGGGGGCATTAATAATCGTCGGGCGGGGGCGCGGCGCGGCGGCGGGCGGCGCGGAGCGGGGCGGCGAGACCATCTGTACTGAACGGGCCAGCTACTGAGCCCTGGTGTCGAGGTGTCGAGGCCCGGTGTCGAGGGTGTCGAGCTGCTGTCGAGGGATAGAGGTGTCGAGGCCTGTCGAGGCCTGTCGAGGCCTGTCGAGGCCTGTCGAGGCTGAAACCATGCTTGTCCGTGTCGAGGAGTGTCGAGGGGTGTCGAGGGGTGTCGAGGGTGTCGAGGGTGTCGAGGGTGTCGAGCGGGTGTTGAGCGGGTGTCGAGTGTTGTCAAGAGGCGTCTGAGGTATCGAGGTGTCCAAGGTGGCAGGTGGATGCAGTTGCAGCCCATCAACATACAACAAAAGTTGGGCAGCAGTTGCAAAGCTGTTTCATCCCTTAGTTGCAGCCTCAGTTGCACCCTGTTGATGTAGCACAACCTGAGCACAACCAGTATACTCTCTGTGGACATTTGAGGACATCAAGTGCCGGGAGTCATTGCCACTGTGCACCAAGGTGCTGTGCAGGCGCAGCACCGCAGCAGCGTCGCTGCTGCAGCAGCGTCGCTGCTGCAGCGTCACCGGCGCACAAAGCGCAACTGACCACAGCGCTCATGGCACAAGGCTGGTGCCATGAGTCAGTGGACATTGCCACTGCACAAGGTGCTGTCCAGCAGCTAAGGGCTACAGTACCCCATCGCAGCAGCGTCGCCGCCGCTGCAGCGTCGCCGTTGCAGCGTCGCCAGTGCACAAAGCGCAATGGACCACAGGTCTGCACTCATGGCACAAGCTCACTGGTGTGAGGATTCATTGCCACTGTACAAGGTGCTGTGCAGCACCTTAGGGCTACCTGAGTACTGCCATGTTTGCTGCATCAACAGGGGTGCAACTGACTGCAACTTGAGCTAGAACTTGAGAGGCTGCAACTCAGGGATGAAAGTACTGCCAGCCAAGTTTGATTGCTGCTGCAACCCTGATTTCTAACTCTGTGACTCCAATGGGTCTACGTCTCTGCTGTGTTAGGATCATCAGAGGTGGTGGAGCGGTGTCGAGCGGTGTCGAGCGGTGTCGAGCGGTGTCGAGGGGTGTCGAGGGGTGTCGAGGGGTGTCGAGGTGTCGAGTTTGGCACCTTGACACGGACGAGCATGGTTTCAGCCTAGATGGTGTCGAGGGGTGTCGAGGGGTGTCGAGTTTGTCGAGTTGGCATGGGTTGTCGAGGTGTCGAGTCGGTGTCGAGGTTTGGTGTCGAGGTGTCGAGGCCAGGGCTCAGGCCAGCTAGCGCTGGTCTTTGAGTCGGCGCAATGGTCGCGCCGCCCTCGACTCACGGGGCTGCCTTCCACCGTAGCTGCTCAGGCCGGGGGGAGGGGGGAGACCTCATGTTCCTCGCGGAACGGGAGCAGGCCCCTCCTTGCCCGGTCTGCGAAGCAGGGCGGTGGTCGTGCCATCTTCGCTTCACAACGACCACGCCGCAATCGTCGCCGGCGCGCCACACGTTCCCGTAGGCCGGACTGTCCTGGTCGAGAGTGTGTGCCGCCAAGGCGGGGCACTCGGGGACAGTGCCGACGGGACGCGGCTCGAGAGACGACTCCCGCGAAAGCACGGCTGGCATATACCAAGCTCGTGGTGTACGGCAAGGCGGTGGCGGCGGCGCAGTATGGCCTTGTGGGCATTGCTAGAGGAGACGATCAACGAGTCTGTGGACGGCAAGTATGGAGAGCAGGTGGCCGCGGTCGAGTGGCGGGACTGAGAGGCGAGGACGAGGATGATGATGAGTCAGACTGAGAGGAGGGCATTGCTGCTGCTGGTGTTCGGACGGGACGGACGGCGGTCGCACGCGGCTAACCCGGCGCGGATCCGGGCGCCCAATTCGCTCTTTCTTTTACACTTTCAACACTAATTTCAAAGCATCTCCGCTCTGTCACTACTAAAATTTCTCACTCATACATGCACACGCACACGCACACGCACACAAGAATCCGACACAGACCTCAATCAAAACACAGCACGTCGACAACCGAATATCAAAGTCACGGCGTGAAGCAGCGCGTGATCCGCGGATGGATTGTGCAGCCGACGTCGCCGCATCGCTCCTTATGGAAGGCATCCGTCTTCCACACATCGCGCAGCGCGTCGAAATTCCCTTTCAAGTCCAGCCGTCCCGAGTAGGACTCGGAGCCTTGCTCGACGTACTCGATGCCATGCGGCATCAGCCAGTTGACAAACACCAGGAGGTCGCCCGCCGTGATGTCGACCACGTAGACGGAGTCCGAGATGAAGCCCGCGCCGACGAGGTGCTTAAAGTCCCTTGTCGCGGTCGTGTTGTGGTGCGTGTGGAAGAAGAAGCGCTTCTTGCCCGCCACCTGGTAGTGGAAGAGCGGCTGGCAATTGTCATTGTGCCCGTCGGTGTGCGGCTGCGACCCTGCCATGTTGCCCCATCGCGTCGCCGTGTCGCCAAACTGCCAGTCGAGCTCGCCGCTGGCGACGCCGGGCAGAGTTGGGTTCAGCTCGTTGAAGGCCTGCCTCCACGCGCCGGGCTCCTGAAGAAGCCGCAGCTTGCTGGCACTCGCCGGATCCGCCACGATGTGCAGCGGCGTCTCCGAGCTGATCGTCTTGATGATGAGCGCCGGGTCGACGTCCTTCAAGGCTCGCTTCTCGACCTGGAAGCGTTTCTCCTCGTCGACAAGGGACACGTCCCACGTGTGGGCCGAGGCGGAATAGCACGTGCCGCACTCCAGGTCGGACACCGTGTAGAGCGGCAATTCGCCCGACTTGAATTTTGCGTGCTGCGCCTCCTTCTCTTGCCGCTTCTGGTCGTCCTTGGAACCCCTCCGCTGCGGCGCCGGTGCTGGGGCTGGCTGGCCCGACTGGGCATCGATGCCGACGACGCGGGTCGCCGTGTCCGGAATAGTGTTGCGCACAAAGGAGCCATACCCGTCCGCAGCGGCCGAACGGCGCGCGGCGCCCAGCAGCAGCAAGAGCCGGAGTACCCCGCCTTGCATCAGTGGTGAGGTGTGTCGGTGGTCTAATACATTTTGGGACAGAAAAAATTCTCGAAGCGACTGATTTTGGCCCATGCGCATGCTCTTCTTCGTGCTCGCCGCGCGCTCGGGAGCCGGAGTGGCGGGGTCGGAGCTGCTGCAACGGCGCGAGTGGCCGCGAGGGGTCGTACTGGGGCTCTCCAGAGGGCGAGACCACTACGCGGTGCTCGCGGCGGCGCACGGGGCAGCTTTGAGCAGTGCAGCGCCTCAGCAGCGCCTTCAAGCAGTGCAGCGCAACGCCAGCTGCCTCTCTGGAGCTATGCGGCGGCTGGCGGGCCTGTGCGATGGCGCCGATCCGTGGGCTCGGGACGCGCAGTCGGCTCGCGTGCCGGTTGCCGAGTCAGCCTGGCTGGCGAGAAGCGCCAAGGCCTTCCCTGCATTCTGGGCGCTGCCCAGAAGTGCGCAGTACCTTTGCTGCGCCGACGGGCGGCCTCGATGCGGATTGCCGCGAGTGGCGTGGGAGCCTCCAGCGGCGCGGTCGTTGGTCAACACCGCGGCGCGCGCGCGCCGCGGGTGCTGCACAACAAGCGGAGTGCATGGGCGGGCGCTCGATCGCTCTCCGGCGCCCAACTTTGACTATCGATTGCCGCCGGTTATTATAACCGGTGGGAGATCGTTTCTGCAGACGGAGGGATTCAACGCGGCGATAACTGCCCGAGACGTCCCTAACCTTTATTTATTTCTGCCCTGCTTCAGGAATCGGGGGCTCACTTCTTTCTTGCTTTGTGCAGTGCTCTTTCTTACAGCGACGTATAGCAACGTACTCCACACCACACAGCTCGACTCCACAGGTGACAGGCCCTCACAGTATATACCAAAATCTGAGAGCGAGACGCAGACCGGCCTCAGAGACACTGAGACAGAACGCGCTGAGAACGCGACGACTTCCACACCCGAACATGCCCTCTGGCCCCGCGCGCGCGCTAGAGCTGCTGCAGCGACTGGGACGCAAGCTCAAAACCGGGCGGGCAAGTCATCGGCCTATCCGCTACGGAGTATATAGTGGCTACTGCACCGTTCTAGAGCACAGTGTTACACACGTGAGTACGGACTACCGGATAGCCCCATGTGTCCTTTTAAAAAGATTTAGTGTTACACCTTACCGCACACGTGAGTACGGACTAAAGCCCCGTACCTCTACGGAGTATGTAGTGGCTTCTGCACCGTTCTGTGCGCCCTCCCATGCTCTTTCTTACAGCGACGTATAGCAACGTACTCCACACCACACAGCTCGACTCCACAGGTGACAGGACCTCACAGTATATACCAAAATCTGAGAGCGAGACGCAGACCGGCCTCAGAGACACTGGGACAGAACGCGCTGAGAACGCGACGACTTCCACACCCGAACATGCCCTCTGGCCCCGCGCGCGCGCTGTCTCGGCGGCGGCGGGGCGCAGTCATGGAGAGAAGATAGAGGGGGCGCGGCGGGCGCGGGAAGAGTCGCCGCGGCGAGGGGACGCGCCCCCTCGCTCCTCGGCGCAACATGCCCGCGCCGCCGCCGCCGCCCCCCTTGGCCGCCGCGGCTCAGGAAGAGAGGGGGCGGCCGAGGGAGAGGGGAGGGGGGGGGCGCGTCTACAGGGCGGAGGCGGCGGCGTCGCGCGCCACCTCGGCCGCCTCCTGCGAGAAGTAGCCGCCGAGGAGGAGGCCCTCGAAGTTGACGTCCTGCTGCGACCACGTCTTGCCCGACACCGCCTCCTGCGCCATGAAGCCGGCGGCGGCGAGCATGCCGAGGCGGCCTGCGGGGTGCGGGGTGGGCGCGGGGTGAGCCCTGCGGCGGCCCGGGCGGCGGCCGCCTCGCCGCGGGGCGTGGGCGCGGAGGGAGGGCGGGGAGGAGGGGAGGGGCCGGGGCGGCACCGTGCGACAGCTCCTTCTCCTGCATCTCGCGGAGCTCGGCGGGGTCGGTGGGCTTGAGGCCGAGCGGGTCGAAGCCGAGGTCGCCCGGGTAGTAGTCGGCCTTGAGCTTCTGGATGTTCTCCTGCCCGTCGCCCGAGTACGGGTTCTCCCACCCCTTTTGGATGCGCAGCGTCTCGCAGATGCCGATGCCGAGCGTCATGAGGAACCAGATGGCCGGCGGCAGCGCGGGGATCTGCTCGATGGCCGGGCCACCGTCCGCCGAGAAGAGCGGGTGGAAGCCCTCCTGCACCAGGAAGCCCGCCGCGGCGAGCATGCCCACGCGGCCGTGCGTGAGCTCCGCCTCGCGCCACCGGTAGACCTCGCTCTTGGAGGTGCCCTCGAGGAGGTTGGCGGGGTCAAAGTTGCCGGCCGGGGCGATGTTGCCCTGCGAGCGGGGAGGGAGAGGGGCGGCGACGTCAGAGGGGGTGAGGGGATAGGAGGAGCGGGGCTGGCGCCGGCGGCGAGTGAGCGCGGGCTGGGAGTCGCGAGCGCGGAGCGTGGCGGCGGCGCACCGGCAGGCCGTAGGCGAAGTCGGCCTTGGAGGCGACGGGCTCGGCCGCGACCGCCTTGACGGGGCCGCTGCGGGGCGCGACGTTGAGGGCGAGCGAGGAGGAGGCGAGCGCGAGCGACATGGCGATGACAAAGGATGCTTGGTTCTGGGAGGTGTCTGCGAAGGGGCGCGGAAACGTCCGACTGAGAAAAGAATTTTCCCGCGCGTCGCTCTCGCACCGGCAAAACCAACGCTGGGCACGGGATGGGCGCGCACTGGCAGCAACGGGCTCCCTCGCACAACGCTGGGCACACGGGACTGGTACGCACTGGCACAAACACAAGTGACAGGAGACACGTTTCGATTTTCCCCTGGGTGTGCAATTTGTGTTGCACACGTAGTCGGCGCCGCCAATGGTGACATCTCACCGCTCAGTAGGTGCGCACGTGCCGCTCCACAGCCTGCTGGCACACGGGGCAGCGCTGTCGCGGCGGCGACTCACTCGTCATCTGCAGCCTTAAGCCAACGGCGATGCCACCAGCAGCAGGGGACACGATGAACAGGTAGACAACGGCCAAGGCGATGGCGAGGACGAGGAGACACGGGACGACGGCAGGGGAGGCGAGGAGGACGGAGGCGAGGGCAGAGACAGCGCCACAGTCGACGGAGGCGACAACGATGGAGATTGGAAGGGAGCGACAACGCGCACAGAGGATGAGGATATAAACTGGGACGACGCAGCGGAGGGGATAGACGAGGGAATCGAGGGACCGGAAGGCTTTCGCGACAGCGACGATGACGACGAAGAAAGGGGAGGAGACGGAGGGGCGACACGCAGGAGGAGCAAAATCGCGAACGGCCCGAGCAGAGAGGGCGACGGCGGAGCACGAGGGGGCAACGGAAACGCTACCAATGACGCGAACCGAGGCACGGGCGACGGCGGGGACGGGGAGGGCGACAGCGACGTCGAGGTTGACGCAACGGTATCGAGAGCGCCACCCAAAAGGAGGCGGACAGCCATGGAGGTCACCGAATGGAGGGCGAACGGCACGATACGAAAAGGCAGGGCGAGGCGGATGGAGAAAGAAGTGCCGAGGAGGCCTTGGTGGAGGGGAGGGACGGGAGGACGAAAGAAGGGCGAGGAGGACGAGCGGCCCGCACAGACCGCGAGCAGACAGCGCCTGCTGGCCATTTCGAGACATTCGCAAAGAACGCTAGCTACATGGGAGGGCTTCGTGAAGGATGGATTGAAAAACATTCGAACAAAGAAGAGGCGACGGGAGGAACCGGCAGAGGATGCAGTGACGTGACACACACACACACACACACACACACACACACACACACACACACACACACACACACACACACACACACACACACACACACACACACACACACACACACACACACACACACACACGCCGCTCACCCACGCGCACCGGGCCTTGCACTTTGAATGCCGTGGGGCTCCTGTCGTTAGACGTGGAGACGCGAGGGTTGCCCCCCTTGCCCCACCACCTCGTGTGTGTGGAGAAGTTTACCTTACCTTACCTTACCTTACCTCGCTGCCTCCTCTGCGGCGTGACCGTGAAGGAAGGTGTGTAAGGGGGGGGGGGGGGGTCGAAAAAGAGGAACCTTTTAATTCCATCGCCGCGGAGGGGGCCCCCGAGGGAGCAGGGAGGGGCGGGGAGGAGGACTGAGTGAGCGCCTCAAATCCACAGGAACCCGCCGGTGATGTCGATCGCCACCGGGAAGAGTTCGCATTCCTTGACATATATTGGCCTAAAATATACATAATATACATCGGGCGGGGGGCAACGGCCAACGCGCACACGCAAAAGTAGTGTACACTCGGCGAGGGACCTCAGCCCACTCCACGCCGTAGGCTAGCACGCGCACATGGCAAGACGGAGCGACGCGATGGACTACGAGTCAGACTGACACCTCCCGGATCGGTGAAACAGAAAGTGCGCGGTGCGCGTGCACGTGCGCGCGTGTGAGGTCATACCTAACAGGGCCCTCGACGGCGCGACTCAAGGCGCTGTCTAATTCCATGCACGTCCCCCTGCGCCGTCCTCTCTCAGAATCCACACTCATATCTTGAGCTCGAACCCTACCCGCCCGCTCGCCGCATGTAGAAGCATGTTCTTTTCGTGCCAGCCGATGCCCCCGGGTGGGTAGTTAAACCTGGTGTTCAACCAGAGCACGAGCTTGGTCAGCACCTCGTTGACCGCCAGCGCCTCGCCGATCGCCTTAGCGCCCTCGTCGCCGATGCCATTGCCCCAGAGGTTCACAGATGCCATAGATCGGTCAGCACCCCGCTGACCTCAAAAGCGGAGGCCAGCGCATAGAGCCCCTCGTCGCCGATCTCGTTCCCGCCGAGGTCCAACTCGGTCAATTGACGCGGAGGCCAGGTATTGACGCGAAGAGCGGATGCTAGCGCCTTGGCACCCTCGTCACCGATGCTGTTCGCCCAGAGCACGAGGATGGTCAGCACCCTGTTGACGTCAAGAGCGGCTGCTAGCGCCTTGGCGCCCTCGTCGCCGATGTTGTTGTTCCAGAGCAAGAGGTTGGTCAGCACCCCGTTGAATGCGAGGGCGCCGCCGATCGACTTCGCGCCCTCGTCGCCGATCTCGTTTTCGCCGAGGTCGAGGTTTTTCAGCACCCCGTTGACCGCGAGCGCCTTGCCGATCGCCTTGGCACCCTCGTCGCGGATGTTGTTGTTGTTGAGGCGCAAATCGGTCAGCACCCCGCTGCCCGACACGTACTCGGCGATCTCTGCAGCGCCAATCGGGCCGATGAAGCAGCTAGCCAAGCCCAGGGAGGTCAGCTTGTTGCGCTGCCGCTCGACGCGGACGATGCCGAGGGCCGCCTCCTCGGTGAGGCTGTTCCAGCCCACGTCCAAGGAGGTCAATACCTTGTTGAAGCGCAGAGCGGAGGCCAGCGCCTTGGCTCCCTCGATACCGATCTCGTTGTGGGTGATCTTTAGCTCGGTCAACACCGCGGCGCCTGTCGCGAGAGCGCCGCCGAGGGCTGCTGCGCCCTCGTCGCCAATCATGTTGCCGCGGAGGTCCAAGCTGATCAGCACGGCGCTACTGCGCACGATCTCGGCCAGCACGATGCTGTCCTCGTCGTCGATGTCCTTGAATTTGCGGGGATAAGTATCTGAGCCGTGCAGCACTAATTGGCGCGAGCTCTCCAGATCACGCCGGGACTTGCCCACCTTGTAAGATAGAATCTCGCAATTCGAGTAATCTGCTTGGATGTATGTCTTGGAAACTTCTTGGTGTCTGCTTATGTGTCTGCTAGACAACTTGTCGTCGAGCCATTGCTCCTTTTGGCACCACCCACCTGAGGCATCGCGCGCGTTGCTGCAGTATGGTTTGTCACTGCTGCGGAGGCAACCGCGCTTGAGGGTGCTCCCCCCTCCATACTTGGTCGGTGGTCCACACCTTTCGACCTTCTGCAAATCAAATCTGTCGGGCACCACGTCCGGGCACCAGGCAACCTGGTTCTTCCACGAAGTTGCAGGGTGTCCCGCCTCGGGGCCCATTGACGCTCCATTTCCTGCTGGATTGCCCCTTGTTGCCTGCCATCGGATGCCTGATCGTTTGCTGATGGCGGCAAGAATCGCCTGACTGATTGCGGTTTCCCCCTGCAAAAAGGGCGACTGGCCATACGCTGCATACTGCGCCTGGTTGATGTCGTCATCGCCGCAAATGTAGAGCTTGAAAACGTTGTTGGTGAAGCTGCTCGGAATCCTGACGACCCAGCTGCTGCTGAGCGAGATCATCATCTCCGGTTCCTTGTCGGACTGCTGGTCGTGAAACAAGTCGAGCGTGGCTCCGTGCTCGGAGAGCGTGTCGTTCAGCCCCTGCAGACGCCGAAGCAGGCCCTCGTTCTCCAGCTCCTCGGCCGCCCAGTACACCCAAAAGTGGCGGTTCTTCTCGAACTCCTCGATCTCGCCGTCCCCATCCGCGTCGATGACACCCTTGGGTTCGGCGATCCGGCCGATGATGGCGTCAGGCGGTTCGCCAAGGACGGCGCGCCCGCACTTTTGGCCCATCGCGTAGTTGCTCGAGCCGACGTAGAGGTAGGCGTCATCGTTGTGGTACGTGTCCGTGTTGGTCGTGATGACGGGAATGCGGCGCGTGCAGCCCGAGATGGCGGCATCGAGTTTGGCGTACTGCTCGTTGCCCTCGGTGAACGGCACCGTGACGACGAGCGCGTCCGCTCCGCCCGAACAGGTCTGCGCGATCATTTCGACCGCGAGGTCCGCGTCGAAGCCGACCGCGTGCCACTCGAGCTTGGCACGCTGGTAGACGGCCAGCTCGGCGCCCGACTTCCAGGCGCCCCAGAACCCCTCCGCCTCGGCCTGCGCGTGCGTCACAGCGGCGATGGTTGGTTGCCAAGGGCAAGCCTCGGTACCCTTCTCGGTGCCCGGCCCAGCAAATGGCGCAAAGACCGGTCCGCGCACCGTCGGACTGAATGAATCTTCTGACGTGGTGTTGGAGAGGTCGAGGACCTGCGGTCGTGGGGGCGTGAGCGGGGTGTCAACAACCTATACTCAGGCTCGAGAGACCAGTCGCCTCACCGGGATCGCGCCCGCGTCGGGCACGAACACCGACTCGAGGAACTCGGAAACGCCGCCAGAGCCGTACGAAGACAGAGCAATGGCCGAGCAGCCCAGCCCAATCACCACGGAGAAGAAGATGCACAGCTTCTTTGACGAGCAGAACTTGCCGATGCGGAAGGTCGGCGTGGTCTCCTCCACGGCGCCCTGGACAGTGCAGACGAGGGTTAGTCACGAGCAGGGCGCGCTGAACGAGCAAAACAGTGAGCGCCGAGGGCGTGGTCGACGACGGCGGTGCGTCGTCGACAGACGCCTTGCCGGAGCCGACGCCAGCGACGTCTTCCTCGTCGACAGATGCGTTGTCGGAGCCGACGCCAGCGAGGTCTTCCTCGTCGACGTCCGTTCCGAGCAGGGCTGCGAACCCGTTGGGGTCGACGCGGCCGATCGGGGTGAGGCTCTTGGTGGTCTTCTTGGAGCGGTCGACCAGGTTGGACTCGCCCTTGCGCTCGATCTTGCGGAGCGGGGAGGGGGTCTTCCACTCGTCGAGGCCCTGCGCGTGACGTGCGGCAGACAAGAGGTCACAGAGTCAATAAAAGTCCCCGCCCGTGTCCCCGCGATTATACACATGTGTACGTGCTGGGAGGCGCTCACCGCCGGGGGCGGCTCCTCCTCTGGCGGAAACTCCTTGGCAGAGACGGTCCAGTCGGTGCCGCCCTACGCATCAACAGCGGGACGCGGGGTCAAGGGTGCGCGGGTCCGCAGACGCACGACAAGACCCGGAGCCGCTCGCCGCCGGGGCGGGCTCCTCTGGAAAATCCTTGATCGACGGCAGCGGCGCGCCGCCGGCCGCTGCCGGCTTGAGGGCCGTGGCGACTTTGGTGACCGGCTCGAGCGCCAGGTCGTTTTTGGTGACGCCGTTGGGGGCCGTCGGTGGGTCGGTCGGCGGGCGCGCGAGCTTGGACCAGAAAACGGCGTTCTGGCTCGGCTCGTGGGCGGCAAAAATGGCCTTGGCCGTGTCCGCGTCGACCGTGTCCGCGGCGGTCTCCGGCTCCGCCGCCGCCGCGGCTGTGTCAACGCTCGCATCCTTGGCGCCGCTCATGTAGTCCGAGAGCGAGGGGGGGGTGGGCGAGACAGCGCCGGTGTCGACCGCGGACGCGTTCGCGGCGAGGGCGTCCTGTGGATTGGGGAGGCGGCGGGTGCAGTGGGCCTCGGCGTCCGAGTCGACCGTGTCCGCGGCAGGCGCCTTTGCCTCGGCCGGGTCCTTCTTGAGGGCGCCCTCGTGCACCCCCGCGGTGCCGTCCGTGATCGGGACGCCCTTGGCGCCGCACGCCTGTGGAAGAGGGAGAACCATGTCGCGGGAGGTGATTAGAGGTCTGCGACATGCGCACACGCACCGCCTTAGCTCCGAGGAGCGAAGGCGACTTCGACGCGGAGGAGATGACGACCTTGATGCTGCCGTCTTCGGCCGACACGATGCCGACCTTCATCACTGTCATCTGGTCGGACATGATATTGATCGAGTTCACTCGTATGAGGTGGATGGCGAGCGTCTGATACTTATGGAGGGGCGGGGGGAGGGGGGGGAGGGCGGGGGAGCATTGGTCTTGGGGTCATCAAGATGTCATCATTCGTCTTGGCTGGAGACTGCGGACGACTGCAAAGTAATACTGCGCATTATTATTCAGAGTACTACGAAAGCGCCTACGGAGCACAACCACGAGAAAGAGGGTCAAAAATGCTGTGAAGATGTCTTGGGTGTATATATGGGTGTATATGGGGATGTATGGGGACATATGAGGTACATGGGGGTATATGGGGTACATGGACATGGGGTATGCTGCTGAGAGCATATTTGAGGGGGAATGGAGAGGAAGGGGGGCTCAGGAGGGCCGCGCCTACTCGCAGCGTTCACAGCTCGAGGCCCAGCTCGCAAGATGTCCGCGGCGGCTCCCCTCGATCACGTTGTTTTGGATCTGCGGGCGCGCAGGCGACGGCGGGAGGGTCAGCAGCATAAAATGGGATGCGCATGGTGCGGGCTAGCGCGGGGCAAGGGTGGCGAATGGACAGCAGCGGACGCATCTCGTGGCTCCTCAATGGCAGCGGCGGCACCTGCGAGCGGGAGGGAGCAGGCGGTGCGAGGCCAAGGGGTACAGCCGCTCGGGCGGCGCATCGGCCATCGCACGGCGGGAGTGGTGCGGGCGGGGCGGGCTCGGTGAGGCGTCGCGGGGATCAAGGCGTGCAGCTTGCGGCGAACGTAGGCGGCGGGGCCAGCGTGCGAGTCGGGGAAAGCGCACGGCTTGGCTAGGCGCGGCACACCTGGAAACCGTCGGGGAACAGGAAGGACGGAGGGCGGGGGTACAGTGCTCTCTATCAAAAAGAGCTGCGTGCACCACATAGCCACACACACATTACCTGCCGGATTTTCTTCTTTCTTAGCAGGCCGGATGAGCGCGTCTGCAGTCCCGTCCTCCTCCTCGTCCTCTCTGCGCACGAGCGTGGGCGGCATCAAACTTCACGTCGACGTCGACGCCTATTTCGTGCACGTGCACCAGGCGGAGGAGCCGCAGAAGTACCCACGCGGCAAGGCGCTCGCGGTGCAGCAGCACAACGACATCATCGCCGTCAACCACCACGCGAAACAGCTGGGCGTGCACAAGCACATGTCGCCGGCCGACGCGCGCGACATCTTCAAGGAGCAGAATGTGTCGCCGGGCCTCATCCACGTGCCCACCGATCCCAGCTCCGGCCGCGTGACGTATGCGCTGTACCGACGCTGGTCGGCACGGCTCGTGGCGCTGTGGCGCAAAATCGCCGCCGACGCCGTCATCGAGGGGCACCCGACGAGCCTCGACGAGGTGTGGATCGACGCGGGGACGGCTGATGTCGCCGCCACACTGCGCCTCGCTGGTGAGGTGCGCCGCGGCTCGCGCGCGCTGGGCTTCGACGTGTCAATTGGCCTCGGCCTTCTCAAGTCTGTGGCAAAGCTCGCGTCGCGCGCGGCGAAGCCCGAACGCGGTGGCCGCGGCGTGGTCTCCGCGATCACGCCCGACGAGGTGGACGCCCTCCTCTCCCAGACAGACCTCGCCGTGCTGCCCGCCGACGGCCAACGAAGCTGCTGCTCCGCCGGCGTCGTCGCCGCTGTCGCCGCCACCGTCCTTCACGGCAGCGCTCCGTCACTGCGAGACGCGCAGGAGCTCTCTCTCAACCGTCTGGAGTCGCTCCTGCGAAGCGAGGAGGGCCCGACCGGGCCTGGCCGCAGCAGCCCCGGCAGCCTCGCGCGCGAGCTTTACCAGCGCGTGCGTGGCGAGGCCGTCGACGATGACGACGCGCGCGTGCAGGAGCGGCGACCGCAGAACGAGATCTCTCAGTCGCTCTCGCTCGCCGTCGTGCCGATCGTCGTCCCCTTTCGCGGCCGCACCACGCCGGTGTCGCCATTGGCCGCCGGCGACAGCGACGAGTCACGTGAGCTCGACCTGCAGCTCTGGTCGCTCTGCAGCGAGCTGCTCGACCGCAGTGCCCGCCACCGCCGCCGCCACCGCCTCACCCCTTCACGCCTCGGCATCTCTCTCAGCCTTCTCGACCCGCAGCTCGCTTGCAAGAGTGGCCGGCCGGTCAAGCTCGACTCGCTGGAGAAGAAGGACAAGAGTGAGCCCCTCGACAAGTCCTGCGGCAGGGTGGCGCGCGGCCTCGAGGCTGACAACTTGCTTGTCGCCGGGCTGGCTCACGACGCGCATGATGCTGCGCCGGCGGCGGACCGGATGGAGGGTGCACTGAAGGTGCTTGTGGTTCACGTACGACTGATGATGAGAGCGCTGGCCACGGAGAGAGCGTGGAAGCTCGATGCGCACAAGTACAAAGTCAAGCATCTCGTCGTCAAGCTCTTTGCGTGGAAGGAGCCCGCCACTCGGAACACGGACATCCGCGATGCCTTCGGCGGGGGCAGCGGCGCCGCCGCCGCCGGCGCCTCCGCCGCCTCCGCCGCCTCCGCCGCCGCCGCCGCCGCCGCCGCCGCCGCCGCCGCCGCACCGCCGTTGGGAATGCCGACAGCGGTGGTCAACCTCGTCGACGACGAGGGCGGCGGCGCGGCTGAAGCGGAGATGGATTCGCCGGCCGATCCTCCGCGCGTCGTCCATGGGACGCCATCCATCACCAGCTTCTTTCCCCCTGCTGCCCACCCGCCCAAGCGGCAGAAGACCGACGAGGATCGGGCGGCGGCACGGCTGTCTGCCGACGACAAGTTCGAGGCTGGCGTGGCGCAGCTGCTCGAGATGGGCTACGGAGAGACCGACGCGCGAGGGGCTCTGCGGCACAGCGCGGCGAACGTGCAGGCGGCGGTGGAGCGGCTCTTACATGGCGTCTCTGGGTGACTCGCTGGGCCGAGTGTCTGGGGGTCAGGGAGCCGGCGCGACGGCCCGAGGCTAGGTGCTCGGCGTGCACACCACGTCACGACGGCATTCCTGCGCGAATTCCTCACTTGCGGGACAAGGCGCCCCCGGGCCCGTGAACAGCGACGCTATTGTCTGTTGCGTGAATGGAGGTTCCCGTGTTGCATGTCTGACTGTCACTCTGTTTCGGGGCCCGGGGTTGTGCGTTTATGTGAATGGAGGTTTGTACGTACATGTGCGTCTCTTCTTCTCCTAGATGTAGATGTGATGTGCGGTCGTGTCTGATTTGTTTTTGTTTGCGGCTGTCGGGTTTCTTTTCGTACGTCTCCGGTTTCGTGTTCCGCACGACAAGAGCGCGCCCATCCCGTGCCCAGCGTTGGTCCAGCAAATTCTTTTCTCAGCCGGACGTTTCCGCGCCCCTTCGCAGACACCTCCCAGAACCAAGCATCCTTTGTCATCGCCATGTCGCTCGCGCTCGCCTCCTCCTCGCTCGCCCTCAACGTCGCGCCCCGCAGCGGCCCCGTCAAGGCGGTCGCGGCCGAGCCCGTCGCCTCCAAGGCCGACTTCGCCTACGGCCTGCCGGTGCGCCGCCGCCACGCTCCGCGCTCGCGACTCCCAGCCCGCGCTCACTCGCCGCCGGCGCCAGCCCCCCTCCTCCATCCCCTCACCCCCTCTGACGTCGCCGCCCCTCTTCCTCCCCGCTCGCAGGGCAACATCGCCCCGGCCGGCAACTTTGACCCCGCCAACCTCCTCGAGGGCACCTCCAAGAGCGAGGTCTACCGGTGGCGCGAGGCGGAGCTCACGCACGGCCGCGTGGGCATGCTCGCCGCGGCGGGCTTCCTGGTGCAGGAGGGCTTCCACCCGCTCTTCTCGGCGGACGGTGGCCCGGCCATCGAGCAGATCCCCGCGCTGCCGCCGGCCATCTGGTTCCTCATGACGCTCGGCATCGGCATCTGCGAGACGCTGCGCATCCAAAAGGGGTGGGAGAACCCGTACTCGGGCGACGGGCAGGAGAACATCCAGAAGCTCAAGGCCGACTACTACCCGGGCGACCTCGGCTTCGACCCGCTCGGCCTCAAGCCCACCGACCCCGCCGAGCTCCGCGAGATGCAGGAGAAGGAGCTGTCGCACGGTGCCGCCCCGGCCCCTCCCCTCCTCCCCGCCCTCCCTCCGCGCCCACGCCCCGCGGCGAGGCGGCCGCCGCCCGGGCCGCCGCAGGGCTCACCCCGCCCCGCACCCCCGCCGCAGGCCGCCTCGGCATGCTTGCCGCCGCCGGCTTCATGGCGCAGGAGGCGGTGTCGGGCAAGACGTGGTCGCAGCAGGACGTCAACTTCGAGGGCCTCCTCCTCGGCGGCTACTTCTCGCAGGAGGCGGCCGAGGTGGCGCGCGACGCCGCCGCCTCCGCCCTGTAGACGCGCCCCCCCCTCCCCTCTCCCTCGGCCGCCCCCTCTCCTCCTGAGCCGCGGCGGCCAAGGGGGGCGGCGGCGGCGGCGCGGGCATGTTGCGCCGAGGAGCGAGGGGGCGAGTCCCCTCGCCGCGGCGCCTCTTCCCGTCGCCCGCCGCGCCCCCTCTATCTTCTCTCCCTGACTGCGCCCCGCCGCCGCCGAGACAGCGCGCGCGCGGGGCCAGAGGGCATGTTCGGGTGTGGAAGTCGTTCTGTCTCTTGACTCCGTGGCTTTTATGGGTATATTATCGTGCGTGAGCTGTCGCCCTGTGGTGTCGTCTGTGTGGAGTGGGTAGTCGCTCTATTCTTACATACGTTGCTGTGAGAACGAGAGGTGGATGACTGATTACGGTGGCCAATATATCCACAATCGGGGGCCGCGAACTGCACAGGCCAAATGTGGCCATGAGTGTGAGCGGCTGTGGTCCGCGCGAGCACTAAGAGAGAGGACCGGTGGATCTCTCGCTATCGCGCGCACTGAGCGACCACTGAACGCTGTGATCGCGGTTCGCGCGTGTGTCGCGCCCCGCCTCCTCACAGCCACACGTCACAGCGCACCAAGTAGCTCACTCTCTACACACGTGTCTCGATCCTCTCTCGCTCGGCTCGAGCGCGCCGCCCAATATCTCGCCGTCCCGGCGTCGCTCGGTCGACGCTCGCTGGCGTGGCCGGGCGGCCCGGCTGCTCGAGCTGCAGCAGTAGGCGAGTAATATACACGCGCTACGGCTCTATCTGGGTCGGGGCCACCTCCTCACACCATCGCCGCGGCCCGATCCTTGATCGCTTTGAGTTGCTTTTGCGTTGGCTTCGGGACCGTCGGGCGGCCCACCGACCCATTGCCGTTGATGTCCAAGCCCGTCGCGCTCTCGATCTTGTTCATCACGCTGGACAAGAAGCCGCCCTCCCCCACAGTCTCCTTTGGTTTGTTCGTGTCTGATTCGTAGCTGAAGGCGCGGGACGCAACGCCATGCTTGGGCCTGGACCAGCGGAGCCAGATGATGCCGATGAGAAAGCACCACATCGCACCGCCAAGATGCTCATCGCCGACTGTTGGATTGTGAGAGAGCCAGGCCATGGCGCCTGCAAAGTTCCAGAGCCCGAGCGCAAAGAATGCGGCCGCAAAAGCAACGCTACACTTTGAGACGCCCGCAAAGTAAGCCCCGACGCTCGGCATGATCTCAGGGGCCCCGCTAAGAGGGCCACCGATCATCACGAAGGCGACCTATTCACGCGGCGGAACGATGTGATTGTAAAGCGACGGTCTTGACGGTGCAAGTCCTCCTGATGTTCACAAAGAAGAGCAGGAGACACTCGACCCGGAGTTGCATGAACATCGCATTCACGTGCGCCAGGAGGAACTCAAACATCGCCGTTGCGGGGAGCGCCTGACTCATGTAGAGCTCTAGCGAGACGTGTCCGCACGAGTTGTTCTTGCCCACCTCGTAGGGCTCAGTGGTGCCTGGCGAGCTGTCAACCTGCTTGCCAATCGCCGAGACGTTCTCGGCGGTGTATGCCTGCATCATCACCTGACGGTCCCCCAGCTTGGCGGGCCGGCTCGAGGAGAAGACGCCGTCCACAGGCTTGTAGAAGTGGACCGCGCCCTCCTCCGCCTGCTCCATCTTGCCCATCTGGCCGACCAACCTGCCCAGTGGGTCAATGCTCTGCGCGCCCTGCTTGCTCTGCGTCCACCACCCGGCGGGCGGCGGGATGTCGATGGGCGCAGTTCGCAGGCCCATGTTCGTCATCTGCAGCAGCTTCTCCTTGCTCAGCTCAAACTGGGCTGGTTCGCCTGCCAACCCGAGACCGACTCGCTCCGCGTAGCTGTGAGAGATTCCGAGCCCAGAGGTATCGAGGGACAGTTCCTCGCTGGATGGGACCGCGTCTCGGCAATCAGGTCCGGGGTCGTGCTCGTTGTCGCCGCAGATGTGGTGGAGGTGGTTCTGGTCGATCCGTGGCACCTACACACCTCGGCTCACTCGCGTGAACTGTCTGTACATGGAAACTCTCCCGCTATCCTGTGCCGGCTGCCATGCTCGTCCAAGTCGTATTGTAGCAGAAGCAAGTTGCGCCGCCAACCTCATGGTAGCTCCTCTCGGTCCAGAGCATCATCTGCACCGTCGATGTGACCTGAGGCAAGGCACACCAGAGCAGCTCCCGATGGCAGGGCTCGCGTGAGTGGGGTGAATTAGCGCGGCGCGTACCGTCAGCGCGCCACGGACGGTTGCCCCCGTGACGCTCTCGGTTACAGCTGCGGTGTCAAGCTGCACTGGGCAAGTGAAGTGCACGAGCGCGCCCAGGTTCTCACCGTCAAGCTCGCACCCTGACTCGACGATGAGGGCCTTCCCCTCATCAAAGGCGGCGGAGTTGCACACAAATGTACCTAAGACAACCGCGGCGTGTGGCGAGCGTGTGCTTGTCGTCGTGTGCCGGCTGAAAACGCTGCCCGTGCGTCTTTCATCTATTCGTTGCTGCCCTCTCCAGCGAGCGCCAGGTAGAAGATGGCCGGCAGCAAGAGGATGCCGATCCATGGGAGCAGCTTCTGGAAGCTCATTGTGTGCGGCGAGACGCTGGAAGAGCGCGGCTCAGATTCCTTCCGCTGCCACGTGTATATTATTTTTGCTTGGCCGGCCCTCATGCTGAAATTCTGCAAAAACCTGACCGGCCCCTGCCCTGCCCCTACCTACCTACCTACCTACCTACCTTACTTATGGGAAACTAAAAAAGAAATCACCGGATGGGTGAAGGTGGGGTACTATACCAACTAAAGTGATGGCTGGTGGTACTATCCTGCAACCACAGTCCTTCCTGTGACATGGCAGGCCACTCTTAAGCCCTACAAGCACCAGATCAACGACTTGGGGAGGGTTGACATCGTGATTTGGCCGGAAAAATTCTTTTTCTGCTGTGAAAATTCCGGCGTGAAGAGAGGGAAAAACCCGACGGGAGGGCCCAGACCCTACCCTA